>NW_027621817.1:42500-55344 GCF_964198595.1 Lampetra fluviatilis | reverse complement strand
ACAGAGACACAGACACACACAGACCCACACACAGAAACACACACAGAGACACAGACACACACAGAGACACACACAGACACACACACAGAGACAAAGAGACACACACAGAGACAGAGAGTGTGGTGAGTGTAGTGGTGAGCGTGGTGAGTGGTGAGCATGGTGAGTGATGGTGGTGAGTGTAGTGGTGAGTGGTGAGTGTAGTGGTGAGTGGTGAGTGGTGGTGAGTGGTGAGTGTAGTGGTGAGTGGTGAGTGTAGTGGTGAGTGGTGGTGAGTGAGTGATGAGTGATAGTGGTGAGTGATGGTGGTGAGTGGTGAGTGTAGTGGTGAGTGGTGAGTAGTAGTGGTGAGTGGTGAGTGGTGAGTGTAGTGGTGAGTGGTGAGTAGAAGTGGTGAGTGGTGAGTGTAGTGGTGAGTGTAGTGGTGAGTGTAGTGGTGAGTGGTGAGTGGTGAGTGGTGAGTGTAGTGAGTGTAGTGGTGAGTAGTGGTGAGTGGTGAGTGTAGTGGTGAGTGGTGAGTGTAGTGGTGAGTGGTGAGTGTAGTGGTGAGTGGTGAGTGTAGTGGTGAGTGTAGTGGTGAGTGGTGAGTGTAGTGGTGAGTGGTGAGTGTAGTGGTGAGTGTAGTGGTGAGTGTAGTGGTGAGTGGTGAGTGTAGCGGTGAGTGTAGTGATGGTGAGTGGTGAGTGTAGGAGTGGTGAGTGGTGAGTGTAGTGATGGTGAGTGGTGAGTGGTGGTGAGTGGTGAGTGGTGGTGAGTGGTGAGTGTAGCGGTGAGTGTAGTGATGGTGAGTGGTGAGTGTAGGAGTGGTGAGTGGTGAGTGTAGCGTGGTGAGTGTAGCGTGGTGAGTGGTGAGTGTAGGAGTGGTGAGTAGTGATGGTGAGTGGTGAGTGGTGAGCGTGGTGAGTGGTGAGTAGTGATGGTGAGTGGTGAGTGGTGGTGAGTGGTGAGTGGTGAGTAGTGATGGTGAGTGGTGAGTGTGGTGAGTGGTGAGTAGTGATGGTGAGTGGTGAGTGGTGGTGAGTGTAGGAGTGGTGAGTGGTGAGTGGTGAGTGGTGAGCGTGGTGAGTGGTGAGTAGTGATGGTGAGTGGTGAGTAGTGATGGTGAGTGGTGAGTGGTGGTGAGTGTAGGAGTGGTGAGTGGTGAGTGGTGGTGAGTGGTGAGTGGTGAGCGTGGTGAGTGGTGAGTAGTGATGGTGAGTGGTGAGTGGTGGTGAGTGTAGGAGTGGTGAGTGGTGAGTAGTGATGGTGAGTGGTGAGTGGTGGTGAGTGTAGGAGTGGTGAGTGGTGAGTGGTGGTGAGTGGTGAGTGGTGAGCGTGGTGAGTGGTGAGTAGTGATGGTGAGTGATGGTGAGTGGTGAGTAGTGATGGTGAGTGGTGAGTGGTGGTGAGTGTAGGAGTGGTGAGTGGTGAGTGGTGGTGAGTGGTGAGTGGTGAGTAGTGATGGTGAGTGGTGAGTGGTGGTGAGTGTAGGAGTGGTGAGTGTAGGAGTGGTGAGTGGTGAGTGGTGGTGAGTGGTGAGTGGTGAGTAGTGATGGTGAGTGGTGAGTGGTGGTGAGTGGTGAGTGGTGGTGAGTGGTGAGTGGTGAGCGTGGTGAGTGGTGAGTAGTGATGGTGAGTGGTGAGTGGTGGTGAGTGGTGAGTGGTGAGTAAGTGATGGTGAGTGGTGAGTAGTGATGGTGAGTGGTGAGTGGTGGTGAGTGTAGGAGTGGTGAGTGGTGAGTGGTGGTGAGTGGTGAGTGGTGAGTAGTGATGGTGAGTGGTGAGTGGTGGTGAGTGTAGGAGTGGTGAGTGGTGAGTGGTGAGTGGTGGTGAGTAGTGATGGTGAGTGGTGAGTGTAGTGGTGAGTGTAGTGGTGAGTGTAGTGGTGAGTGTAGGAGTGGTGAGTGTAGTGGTGAGTGGTGAGTAGTGATGGTGAGTGATGGTGAGTGGTGAGTAGTGATGGTGAGTGGTGAGCGTGGTGAGTGGTGAGTGGTGAGCGTGGTGAGTGGTGAGTGGTGAGCGTGGTGAGTGGTGAGTGGTGAGTAGTGATGGTGAGTGATGGTGAGTGGTGAGTGTAGTGGTGAGTGGTGAGTGTAGTGGTGAGTGTAGGAGTGGTGAGTGGTGAGTAGTGATGGTGAGTGATGGTGAGTGGTGAGTGTAGTGGTGAGTGGTGAGTGTAGTGGTGAGTGGTGGTGAGTGAGTGATGAGTGATAGTGGTGAGTGATGGTGGTGAGTGGTGAGTGTAGTGGTGAGTGGTGAGTGTAGTGGTGAGTGGTGAGTGTAGTGGTGAGTGTAGTGGTGAGTGGTGAGTGTAGTGGTGAGTGGTGAGTGTAGTGGTGAGTGTAGTGGTGAGTGTAGTGGTGAGTGGTGAGTGTAGCGGTGAGTGTAGTGATGGTGAGTGGTGAGTGTAGGAGTGGTGAGTGGTGAGTGTAGTGATGGTGAGTGGTGAGTGGTGGTGAGTGGTGAGTGGTGGTGAGTGGTGAGTGTAGCGGTGAGTGTAGTGATGGTGAGTGGTGAGTGTAGGAGTGGTGAGTGGTGAGTGTAGCGTGGTGAGTGTAGCGTGGTGAGTGGTGAGTGTAGGAGTGGTGAGTAGTGATGGTGAGTGGTGAGTGGTGAGCGTGGTGAGTGGTGAGTAGTGATGGTGAGTGGTGAGTGGTGGTGAGTGTAGGAGTGGTGAGTGGTGAGTGGTGAGTAGTGATGGTGAGTGGTGAGTGGTGGTGAGTGTAGGAGTGGTGAGTGGTGAGTGGTGGTGAGTGGTGAGTGGTGAGTAGTGATGGTGAGTGGTGAGTGGTGGTGAGTGGTGAGTGGTGAGCGTGGTGAGTGGTGAGTAGTGATGGTGAGTGGTGAGTGGTGAGTGGTGGTGAGTGGTGAGTGGTGAGCGTGGTGAGTGGTGAGTAGTGATGGTGAGTGGTGAGTGGTGAGTGGTGGTGAGTGTAGGAGTGGTGAGTGGTGAGTAGTGATGGTGAGTGGTGAGTGGTGGTGAGTGTAGGAGTGGTGAGTGGTGAGTGGTGGTGAGTGGTGAGTGGTGAGCGTGGTGAGTGGTGAGTAGTGATGGTGAGTGGTGAGTGGTGAGTGGTGGTGAGTGTAGGAGTGGTGAGTGGTGAGTGGTGAGTAGTGATGGTGAGTGGTGAGTGGTGGTGAGTGTAGGAGTGGTGAGTGGTGAGTGGTGGTGAGTGGTGAGTGGTGAGCGTGGTGAGTGGTGAGTAGTGATGGTGAGTGGTGAGTGGTGAGTGGTGGTGAGTGTAGGAGTGGTGAGTGGTGAGTGGTGGTGAGTGGTGAGTGGTGAGCGTGGTGAGTGGTGAGTAGTGATGGTGAGTGGTGAGTGGTGAGTGGTGGTGAGTGTAGGAGTGGTGAGTGGTGAGTGGTGAGTAGTGATGGTGAGTGGTGAGTGGTGGTGAGTGTAGGAGTGGTGAGTGGTGAGTGGTGGTGAGTGGTGAGTGGTGAGCGTGGTGAGTGGTGAGTAGTGATGGTGAGTGGTGAGTGGTGGTGAGTGTAGGAGTGGTGAGTGGTGAGTGGTGGTGAGTGGTGAGTGGTGAGCGTGGTGAGTGGTGAGTAGTGATGGTGAGTGGTGAGTGGTGAGTGGTGGTGAGTGTAGGAGTGGTGAGTGGTGAGTGGTGGTGAGTGGTGAGTGGTGAGCGTGGTGAGTGGTGAGTAGTGATGGTGAGTGGTGAGTGGTGAGTGGTGGTGAGTGTAGGAGTGGTGAGTGGTGAGTGGTGGTGAGTGGTGAGTGGTGAGCGTGGTGAGTAGTGATGGTGAGTGGTGAGTGGTGAGTGGTGGTGAGTGTAGGAGTGGTGAGTGGTGAGTGGTGGTGAGTGGTGAGTGGTGAGCGTGGTGAGTGGTGAGTAGTGATGGTGAGTGATGGTGAGTGATGGTGAGTGGTGATGGTGAGTGTAGTGATGGTGAGTGGTGAGCGTGGTGAGTGGTGAGTGATACCGGCACGACGCAGATCTCGTTGGGCTCCACGTGGAGTTTGCCAAACTCGGTGATGATGAGGAGAGCGCCCTGCTGGGGGACTGCACAACAACAACAACAACCACAACAACTAGAACCACAACTACCACAACAACAACAACAACCACAACAACTAGAACCACAACAACAACAACAACCACAACAACTAGAACCACAACTACCACAACAACAACAACAACAACAACCACAACAACTAGAACCACAACCACAACAACAACTACCACAACTACCACAACAACAACAACCACAACAACTAGAACCACAACTACCACAACAACAACAACAACCACAACAACTAGAACCACAACTACCACAACAACAATAACAACCACAACAACTAGAACCACAACTACAACAACTAGAACTACAACTACCACAACAACTAGAACCACAACTACCACAACAACAATAACAACCACAACAACTAGAACCACAACTACAACAACTAGAACTACAACTATAACAACAACAACCACAACTAGAACCACAACAACTAGAACCACAACCACAACAACAACTACCACAACTACCACAACTACAACAACCACAACAACTAGAACCACAACTACCACAACAACAACAACCACAACAACTAGAACCACAACTACAACAACAAAAACTACAACTATAACAACAACCACAACTAGAACCACAACAACTAGAACCACAACCACAACAACAACTACCACAACTACCACAACTACAACAACCACAACAACTAGAACCACAACTACCACAACAACAACAACAACCACAACAACTAGAACCACAACAACTAGAACCACAACCACAACAACAACTACCACAACTACCACAACTACAACAACCACAACAACTAGAACTACATCTATAACAACAACAACAACCACAACTAGAACCACAACAACTAGAACCACAACCACAACAACAACTACCACAACTACCACAACTACAACAACCACAACAACTAGAACCACAACTACCACAACAACAACAACAACCACAACAACTAGAACCACAACTACAACAACTAGAACTACAACTAGAACAACAACAACCACAACTACAACGACAACTACAACAACTACAACTACCACAACAACAACAACCACAGCAACAACCACAACAACCACAACAACCACAACAACCACAACAACTACAACAACTACAACAAAAACTACCACAACAACAACCACAACAACCACAACAACTACAACCACAACAACAACCACAACAACCACAACAACTACAACCACAACAACAACTACCACAACTACCACAACAACAGCAACAACAACCACAACAACAACTACAACAACAACCACAACCACAACTACCACAACAACAACAACAACAACTACAACAACTACAACAACCACAACAACCACAACAACTACAACAACCACAACAACCACAACAACCACAACAACTACCACAACAACTACCACAACAACCACAACAACTACCACAACAACTACCACAACAACTACCACAACAACTACAACAACTACAACAACCACAACAACTACCACAACAACTACAACAACCACAACAACTACCACAACAACTACAACAACTACAACAACCACAACAACTACCACAACAACAACAACTACAACAACTACAACAACCACAACAACTACCACAACAACAACAACTACAACAACCACAACAACCACAACAACTACCACAACAACAACAACAACAACTACAACAACTACAACAACCACAACAACTACAACAACAACCACAACAACAACTACAACAACAACCACAACAACCACAACAACTACCACAACAACTACCACAACAACTACCACAACAACTACAACAACTACAACAACCACAACAACTACCACAACTACAACAACCACAACAACTACCACAACAACAACAACTACAACAACCACAACAACTACCACAACAACTACAACAACTACAACAACCACAACAACTACCACAACAACTACAACAACTACAACAACCACAACAACTACAACAACTACAACAACCACAACTACCACAACAACTACAACAACAACAACCACAACAACTACAACAACCACAACAACTACAACAACAACCACAAGAACTACAACAACAACAACTACAACAACTACAACAACCACAACAACTACCACAACAACTACAACAACCACAACAACTACCACAACAACTACAACAACTACAACAACCACAACAACTACCACAACAACAACAACAACAACTACAACAACCACAACAACTACAACAACAACCACAACAACCACAACAACCACAACAACTACCACAACAACTACCACAACAACTACCACAACAACTACAACAACTACAACAACCACAACAACTACCACAACAACTACAACAACCACAACAACTACCACAACAACTACAACAACTACAACAACCACAACAACTACCACAACAACAACAACTACAACAACTACAACAACCACAACAACTACCACAACAACAACAACTACAACAACCACAACAACCACAACAACTACCACAACAACAACAACAACAACTACAACAACTACAACAACCACAACAACTACAACAACAACCACAACAACAACTACAACAACAACCACAACAACCACAACAACTACCACAACAACTACCACAACAACTACCACAACAACTACAACAACTACAACAACCACAACAACTACCACAACTACAACAACCACAACAACTACCACAACAACAACAACTACAACAACCACAACAACTACCACAACAACTACAACAACTACAACAACCACAACAACTACCACAACAACTACAACAACTACAACAACCACAACAACTACAACAACTACAACAACCACAACTACCACAACAACTACAACAACAACAACCACAACAACTACAACAACCACAACAACTACAACAACAACCACAAGAACTACAACAACAACAACTACAACAACTACAACAACCACAACAACTACCACAACAACTACAACAACCACAACAACTACCACAACAACAACAACAACAACTACAACAACTACAACAACCACAACAACTACCACAACAACAACAACAACAACTACAACAACCACAACAACTACAACAACAACCACAATAACCACAACAACCACAACAACTACCACAACAACAACTACAACAACTACAACAACCACAACAACTACCACAACAACTACCACAACAACTACAACAACTACAACAACCACAACAACCACAACAACTACAACAACTACAACAACCACAACAACTACCACAACAACTACAACAACTACAACAACTACAACAACAACCACAACAACAACAACCACAACAACTACAACAACCACAACAACTACAACAACAACCACAACTACCACAACAACTACCACAACAACAACAACCACAACAACTACCACAATAACTACAACAACTACAACAACCACAACAACCACAACAACTACCACAACAACCACAACAACCACAACAACTACCACAACAACTACAACAACTACCACAACCACAACAACTACCACAACAACCACAACAACCACAACAACTACCACAACAACTACAACAACCACAACAACTACCACAACAACTACAACAACTACAACAACCACAACAACTACCACAACAACAACAACAACTACAACAACTACACAACCACAACAACTACCACAACAACAACTACAACTACCACAACAACTACAACAACAACTACACAACCACAACAACTACCACAACAACCACAACAACCACAACAACTACCACAACAACTACAACAACCACAACAACTACCACAACAACTACAACAACTACAACAACCACAACAACTACCACAACAACAACTACAACAACTACAACAACTACAACAACTACAACAACCACAACAACTACCACAACAACACTACAACTACCACAACCACAACAACTACCACAACAACCACAACAACTACCACAACAACTACAACAACCACAACAACTACCACAACAACTACAACAACTACCACAACCACAACAACTACCACAACAACCACAACAACTACCACAACAACTACCACAACCACAACAACTACCACAACAACCACAACAACCACAACAACTACCACAACAACTACCACAACAACTACCACAACAACCACAACAACCACAACAACTACAACAACCACAACAACTACCACAACAACTACAACAACTACAACAACCACAACAACTACAACAACTACAACAACTACAACAACAACCACAACAACAACAACCACAACAACTACAACAACCACAACAACTACAACAACAACCACAACTACCACAACAACTACCACAACAACAACAACAACAACAACCACAACAACTACCACAACAACTACAACAACTACAACAACCACAACAACCACAACAACTACCACAACAACCACAACAACCACAACAACTACCACAACAACTACAACACTACCACAACCACAACAACTACCACAACAACCACAACAACCACAACAACTACCACAACAACTACAACAACCACAACAACTACCACAACAACAACAACAACCACAACAACAACAACCACAACAACCACAACAACAACAACCACAACAACTACAACAACCACAACAACTACAACAACAACCACAACACAACAACCACCACAACAACAACAACAACAACTACAACAACTACAACAACCACAACAACAACCACAACAACTACAACAACCACAACAACTACAACAACAACCACAACTACCACAACAACTACCACAACAACAACAACTACAACAACTACAACAACCACAACAACTACCACAACAACTACAACAACCACAACAACCACAACAACTACCACAACAACTACCACAACAACTACAACAACCACAACAACCACAACAACCACAACAACTACAACAACTACCACAACCACAACAACTACCACAACAACCACAACAACCACAACAACTACCACAACAACTTCAACAACCACAACAACTACCACAACAACTACAACAACAACAACTACAACAACCACAACAACTACAACAACAACCACCACAACAACTACAACAACCACAACAACTACAACAACTACCACAACAACTACCACAACAACTACCACAACAACAACAACAACAACAACAACCACAACAACTACCACAACAACTACAACAACTACAACAACCACAACAACCACAACAACTACCACAACAACTACCACAACAACTACAACAACTACAACAACCACAACAACCACAACAACTACCACAACAACCACAACAACCACAACAACTACCACAACAACTACAACAACCACAACAACTACCACAACAACTACAACAACTACAACAACCACAACAACTACCACAACAACAACTACAACAACTACAACAACCACAACAACTACCACAGCCACAACAACTACCACAACAACCACAACAACCACAACAACTACCACAACAACTACAACAACCACAACAACTACCACAACAACTACAACAACTACAACAACCACAACAACTACCACAACAACAACAACAACTACAACAACTACAACAACCACAACAACTACCACAACAACAACTACAACTACCACAACAACCACAACAACTACCACAACTACAACAACTACAACAACCACAACAACTACCACAACAACAACTACAACCACAACAACTACCACAACAACCACAACAACTACCACAACAACTACCACAACCACAACAACTACCACAACAACCACAACAACTACCACAACAACTACAACAACTACAACAACCACAACAACTACCACAACAACTACAACAACAACAACTACAACAACCACAACAACTACAACAACAACCACAACAACTACCACAACAACTACCACAACAACAACAACAACAACAACAACAACTACAACAACCACAACAACTACCACAACAACAACTACAACTACCACAACAACTACAACAACTACCACAACCACAACAACTACCACAACAACCACAACAACTACCACAACAACTACCACAACAACTACAACAACTACAACAACCACAACAACCACAACAACTACCACAACAACCACAACAACCACAACAACTACCACAACAACTACAACAACCACAACAACTACCACAACAACTACAACAACTACAACAACCACAACAACTACCACAACAACAACTACAACAACTACAACAACCACAACAACTACAACAACCACAACAACTACCACAACAACCACAACAACCACAACAACTACCACAACAACTACAACAACCACAACAACTACCACAACAACTACAACAGCTACAACAACCACAACAACTACCACAACAACAACAACAACTACAACAACAACCACAACAACTACCACAACAACTACAACAACTACAACAACCACAACAACTACAACAACAACTACAACTACCACAACAACCACAACAACTACCACAACAACTACAACAACTACAACAACCACAACAACTACCACAACAACAACTACAACCACAACAACTACCACAACAACCACAACAACTACCACAACAACTACCACAACCACAACAACTACCACAACAACCACAACAACCACAACAACTACCACAGCCACAACAACTACCACAACAACTACAACAACCACAACAACTACCACAACAACTACAACAACTACAACAACCACAACAACTACCACAACAACAACAACAACTACAACAACTACAACAACCACAACAACTACCACAACAACAACTACAACCACAACAACTACCACAACAACCACAACAACCACAACAACTACCACAACAACTACCACAACCACAACAACTACCACAACAACCACAACAACCACAACAACTACAACAACAACAACCACAACTGCAACTACCACAGCCACGTTAACAACCATAACTACCTTCATTATGGTTGTTGTGGTGGCTGTGGTTATAGTTGTTGTGGTGGTTGTTGTTGTGGTGGTTGTGGTGGTTGTGGTTATAGTTGTTGTGGTGGTTGTGGTTATAGTTGTTGTGGTGGTTGTAGTTGTGGTGGTTGTGGTGGTTGTAGTTGTGGTGGTTGTGGTGGTGGTTGTGTTAGTAGTAGTGGTGGTAGTGGTAGTTGTGGTGGTGGTAGTAGTGGTTGTAGTTGTGGTTGTAGTGGTTGTATTAGTAGTGGTGGTAGTAGTTGTGGTGGTTGTGGTGGTGGTTGTGGTGGTGGTAGTAGTGGTGGTAGTGGTAGTTGTGGTGGTTGTGGTTGTAGTGGTTGTAGTAGTAGTGGTGGTAGTAGTGGTTGTGGTTGTAGTGGTTGTAGTAGTAGTGGTGGTAGTAGTTGTGGTGGTTGTGGTGGTGGTAGTGGTAGTAGTAGTGGTGGTAGTGGTAGTTGTGGTGGTTGTAGTGGTTGTAGTAGTAGTTGTGGTGGTTGTGTTAGTTGTGGTGGTGGTAGTGGTAGTTGTTGTGGTTGTTGTGGTTCTCACCAAATAGGAAATCTCCATCGGAGTTGTAGAAACACCTGCACACCATCATCAACATCATCAACATCATCAACATCATCAACATCATCAACATCATCAACATCATCAACATCATCAACATCATCATCATCATCATCAACATCATCAACATCATCAACATCATCAACATCATCAACATCATCAACATCATAAACATCATCAACATCATCATCATCATCATCAACATCATCAACATCATCAACATCATCAACATCATCATCAACATCATCAACATCATCAACATCATCAACATCATCAACATCATAAACATCATCAACATCATCAACATCATCATCAACATCATCAACATCATCAACATCATAAACATCATAAACATCATCAACATCATCAACATCATCAACATCATAAACATCATCATCAACATCATCAACATCATCAACATCATCATCAACATCATCAACATCATCAACATCATCAACATCATCATCAACATCATAAACATCATAAACATCATCATCAACATCATCAACATCATCAACATCATCAACATCATCAACATCATCATCAACATCATCAACATCATCATCAACATCATCAACATCATCAACATCATCATCATAAACATCATCATCATCAACATCATCAACATCATCATCAACATCAACATCATCATCAACATCATCATCAACATCATCATCATCAACATCATCAACATCATCAACATCATCAACATCATCATCAACATCATCATCAACATCATCAACATCATCAACATCATCAACATCATCATCATAAACATCATCATCATCAACATCATCAACATCATCAACATCATCATCAACATCATCAACATCATCAACATCATCAACATCATCAACATCATCATCAACATCATCATCATCAACATCATCATCATCATCAACATCATCAACATCATCAACATCATCAACATCATCAACATCATCAACATCATCATCAACATCATCATCAACATCATCAACATCATCATCAACATCATCAACATCATCAACATCATCATCATAAACATCATCATCATCAACATCATCAACATCATCAACATCATCATCAACATCAACAACATCATCATCAACATCATCAACATCATCAACATCATCAACATCATCAACATCATCATCAACATCATCATCATCATCAACATCATCATCAACATCAACATCATCAACATCATCAACATCATCAACATCATCAACATCATCAACATCATCAACATCATCATCAACATCATCATCATCAACATCATCATCAACATCATCAACATCATCAACATCATCATCATCATCAACATCATCAACATCATCATCATAAACATCATCATCATCAACATCATCAACATCATCATCAACATCAACATCATCAACATCATCAACATCATCAACATCATCAACATCATCAACATAAACATCATCATCATCATCATCAACATCATAAACATCATCAACATCATAAACATCATCATCAA
>NW_027621817.1:20000-22500 GCF_964198595.1 Lampetra fluviatilis | reverse complement strand
CACCACCATCACCACCACCATCACCACCATCATCACCATCACCACCACCATCACCACCATCATCACCATCACCACCACCATCACCACCACCATCACCATCACCACCACCATCACCACCATCACCATCACCACCACCACCACCACCATCACCACCACCATCACCACCATCACCATCACCACCACCATCACCACCACCATCACCACCACCATCACCATCACCACCATCACCATCACCACCACCATCACCACCATCACCACCACCACCACCACCATCACCACCACCACCATCACCACCACCACCATCACCACCATCACCACCACCACCATCACCACCATCACCACCATCACCACCACCATCACCACCACCACCATCACCATCACCACCACCATCACCATCACCATCACCACCATCACCATCACCACCACCATCACCACCATCACCACCATCACCACCACCACCAACACCATCACCACCACCACCAACACCATCACCACCATCACCACCACCACCATCACCACCACCACCATCACCACCATCACCACCACCACCATCACCACCACCACCACCATCACCACCACCACCATCACCACCACCATCACCACCACCATCACCACCATCACCACCACCATCACCACCACCATCACCACCACCACCACCATCACCACCACCATCACCACCACCATCACCACCATCACCATCACCACCACCATCACCACCACCACCAACACCATCACCACCACCACCATCACCACCACCACCACCACCATCACCACCATCACCACCACCACCATCACCACCACCACCACCATCACCACCACCACCACCATCACCACCACCATCACCACCACCATCACCACCATCACCACCATCACCACCACCATCACCACCACCATCACCACCACCACCACCATCACCACCACCATCACCACCACCACCACCATCACCACCACCATCACCACCATCACCACCACCACCATCACCACCATCACCACCACCACCATCACCACCACCATCACCACCACCATCACCACCACCACCATCACCACCACCATCACCACCACCATCACCACCACCATCACCACCACCATCACCACCATCACCATCACCACCACCATCACCACCATCACCACCACCACCAACACCATCACCACCACCACCATCACCACCACCACCATCACCACCATCACCACCACCACCACCATCACCACCACCATCACCACCACCATCACCACCATCACCACCACCACCACCAACACCATCACCACCACCACCATCACCACCACCACCATCACCACCACCACCACCATCACCACCACCACCACCATCACCACCATCACCACCACCACCATCACCACCACCACCACCACCACCATCACCACCACCACCATCACCACCACCACCACCATCACCACCCCCACCACCATCACCACCACCATCACCACCATCACCACCACCATCACCACCACCACCATCACCACCACCACCACCATCACCACCACCACCACCATCACCACCACCAACACCATCACCATCACCACCACCACCACCATCACCACCATCACCACCACCACCATCACCACCACCACCACCATCACCACCATCACCACCACCACCATCACCATCACCACCACCATCACCACCACCACCATCACCACCACCACCACCATCACCACCACCACCACCATCACCACCACCAACACCATCACCACCACCACCACCATCACCACCATCACCACCACCACCATCACCACCACCACCACCACCACCATCACCACCACCACCATCACCACCATCATCACTTTACCTCCACGAAGTCAACTTTCTTCACTTTGATATTGGGAATGGTGAATGGACGCCATCTTAGCTGTGAACACAAAAACACACACACAGACAAAGCTCCCCCAGGTAGCCTCTAGCAGGCTGTAGGGGCAAGTGCTGTTACACACACACAGACAAAGCTCCCCCAGGTAGCCACTAGCAGGCTGTAGGGGCAAGTGCTGTTACACACACACAGATAAAGCTCCCCCAGGTAGCCTCTAGCAGGCTGTAGGGGCAAGTGCTGTTACACACACACACAGACAAAGCTCCCCCAGGTAGCCTCTAGCAGGCTGTAGGGGCAAGTGCTGTTACACACACACAGACGAAGCTCCCCCAGGTAGCCTCTAGCAGGGCTGTAGGGGCAAGTGCTGTTACACACACACAGACAAAGCTCCCCCAGGTAGCCTCTAGCAGGCTGTAGGGGCAAGTGCTGTTACACACACACAGACAAAGCTCCCCCAGGTAGCCTCTAGCAGGCTGTAGGGGCAAGTGCTGTTACACACACACAGACAAAGGTCCCCCAGGTAGCCTCTAGCAGGGCTGTAGGGGCAAGTGCTGTTACACACACAGACAAAGCTCCCCCAGGTAGCCTCTAGCAGGCTGTAGGGGCAAGTGCTGTTACACACACACAGATAAAGCTCCCCCAGGTAGCCTCTAGCAGGCTGTAGGGGCAAGTGCTGT
>NW_027621817.1:0-12500 GCF_964198595.1 Lampetra fluviatilis | reverse complement strand
CACACACAGTCACACACACACACAGATATTGCCGCTCGACTGATTCGGAGTGAGACCTTTGCTGTTAAACCGGAGCCGGTCATGAGCACACTGCCCAGGTATGGGAAACTCTCCACTCTGTCCACAACTGCCCCATCACCGATTGGGAGTTGTGGGGGTGGAGTGTCCGATGGTCAGCTAGCTGAGACCAGGCCACCTTAGGTTGGAATGGGGGTCCCCTGGGTGTACACCCACCACTGGAGTGGAAGAATGGCAGGCGCATCTTACAGATGATTAGTCGATGGTCAGAGGGCAGATCAGCTCCACGGTAGGTCCTGGTGTCAAGGACATGGGCCCACATCCACTGGTCCGTCACTACGTAGTCCAGCAGATGTTCTTGCTTGGACCCGGCATGCATCCACGATGTTGTGTGGATGCGCCGATGCCGGAACAGCGTGTTGGTAATTACAAGCCCATGGGCTGCACAAAAATCTAGCGGCCTCCTGCCGTTGTTATTGAGCTGATCTGGCCCATGCCTTCCAATGACTCCAGACCAGGTGCCAGCATCATGACCAACTCAAGCATTGAAGTCACCCAACAAGATGACTCTGTCCCGAGTGGCCACTTTAGCCAGCACCTGTGACAGGAGGTCATAGAAGGCGTCTGACTCATCGGCCTTGCCTGCATCCCTCCACGGATGTTCGTATTCGGTGAGGGCATCAGTAACCACGACCACCACTCCTCGCCTCTGATTGATGGGAAGGCGAGCCCAAAGCAGCCTGGGGCTTACAGCTTCCCACACCTCACCGCCACGCTCCCACGCCCCCTTCATTATTTTGTTCAGAAGAAGAGCCACTCCCTGTTGTTTGGGAGTCTCCTGCCCCGAGTGGAGGACTGTCCACCCCTCATGGTGGCAGGAGCCAGAACCGGTCCACCGGATCTCCTCCGCAGTGAGCCTTCGAACATTCCACGTGGCCACACGAAGTGGTTTTTCGTTGTTTCTGGAGGAGCCCCGAGGGCGAAGATCCAATCTCCTGGCTCCGCAAAATGGGGTTTGGCCAGGAGACGTCGTAGACGCCTGTCCCCCCGGGGCCTCCGGCACAAGCTTGTTAGATATTTTAAATATCCATACAGACACACACACACACATAGCCATACATACACACACAGACACACAGACAAACACACAGACAAACATACAGACACACACACAGAGACACACATACAGACACACAGAGACACGCACACACAGAGACACAGACATACAGACACACACACACACAAAGTCACATGCACACACAGACACACAGACAAACATACAGACACACAGACACACACAGAGACACACACAGAGACACACAGACATACAGATACACACAGACACACACACACAGACATACAGATACACACAGAGACACACACAAAGAGAGACACACACACCGACATACAGACACACACAGAGACACACACACACAGACACACACACACAGAGACACACACACACAGACACACACACACAGACATACAGACACACACACAAAGTCACATGCACACAGAGAGATACACAAACACAGACACAGAGACACACAGAGACACACACAGACATACAGACACACACAAAGAGACACACACCCAGACATACAGACACACACACACAGAGACTCACACAGACATACAGACACACACACACAGACACACACAAAGAGACACACACACACAGACATACACACACACACACAGACACACACACACAGAGAGACTCACACACAGACACACACACACATACAAATATCCCCCAGGTAGCCTCTAGCAGGCTGTAGGGGCAAGTGCTGTGTTAGTAGCGAGTAGTAGCAGCAGCGTCTATGAAGGCTGCCGGCACTGTGGCTACACCATGTGATAGTAGGTTTTTACCCTTTTAACTGGTACAAAACTGACACCTTTATTCAAGGCACCATGTTTGCAATGACCACAACACAAGTAGTCAATAAAGCAAACAAAAAGAAGCAACTCTGATAAGGATGATAATAATATGCACTGTCCTTGAAGTTGATTGGCCCACACCCGAGACGGCTTTCTTTAGAGCCTAGTCCCCATTGGTGTAGGGCCAGATGACACCAGAAGGCGTACGACTCAAACACAGTGCACTGTCAGAGTCTTGAGAGTTCGGGGTAAACATTTACACTATGAGAGCTCTTCTGGTTGAGTTGTACGCCTTCTGGTGTCATCTGGCCCTTCACCAATGGTGTAGGGCCAGATGACACCAATGGGGACTAGGCTCTAAAGAAAGCCGTCTCGGGTGTGGGCCAATCAACTTCAAGGACAGTTCATATTATCATCCTTATCAGAGTTGCTTCTTTTTGTTTGCTTTATTGACTACTTGTGCTGTGGTCATTGCAAACATGATGCCTTAAATAAAGGTGTCAGTTTTGTACCAGTTAAAAGGGTAAAAACCTACCATTATATTTTGCCACTGGTAAAAGAGATCTCATAGTGTATACGCCATGTGACTTCGCACGTCTCCAAGTGTCCCCGTGTCTCCGTGTCCCAGCATGTCCCAGCATGTCCCCGTGTCTCTGTCCCCCCCCCCCCATATCCCCTCGTGTCTCCCCGTGTCCCCAAGTGTCCCCGTGTCCCCATGTCCCAGCATGTCCCCGTGTCTCCATGTCCCAGCATGTCCCCGTGTCTCTGTCCCCCCCCCCCCATATCCCCTCGTGTCTCCCCGTGTCCCCAAGTGTCCCCGTGTCCCCATGTCCCCAAGTGTCCCCGTGTCCCCATGTCCCAGCATGTCCCCGTGTCTCTTTCCCCCCCCCCCCCCATATCCCCTCGTGTCTCCCCGTGTCCCCAAGTGTCCCCGTGTCCCCATGTCCCAGCATGTCCCCGTGTCTCTGTCCCCCCCCCCCCCCATATCCCCTCGTGTCTCCCCGTGTCCCCAAGTGTCCCCGTGTCCCCATGTCCCAGCATGTCCCCGTGTCCCCATGTCCCAGCATGTCCCCGTGTCTCTTTCCCCCCCCCCCCCATATCCCCTCGTGTCTCCCCGTGTCCCCAAGTGTCCCCGTGTCCCCATGTCCCAGCATGTCCCCGTGTCTCTGTCCCCCCCCCCCCCCCATATCCCCTCGTGTCTCCCCGTGTCCCCAAGTGTCCCCGTGTCCCCATGTCCCAGCATGTCCCCGTGTCCCCATGTCCCAGCATGTCCCCGTGTCTCTTTCCCCCCCCCCCCCCATATCCCCTCGTGTCTCCCCGTGTCCCCAAGTGTCCCCGTGTCCCCATGTCCCAGCATGTCCCCGTGTCTCCATGTCCCAGCATGTCCCCGTGTCTCTGTCCCCCCCCCCCCCCCCCATATCCCCTCGTGTCTCCCCGTGTCCCCAAGTGTCCCCGTGTCCCCATGTCCCAGCATGTCCCCGTGTCCCCATGTCCCAGCATGTCCCCGTGTCTCTTTCCCCCCCCCCCCCCCCATATCCCCTCGTGTCTCCCCGTGTCCCCAAGTGTCCCCGTGTCCCCATGTCCCAGCATGTCCCCGTGTCTCCATGTCCCAGCATGTCCCCGTGTCTCTTTCCCCCCCCCCCCCCCCCCCCATATCCCCTCGTGTCTCCCCGTGTCCCCAAGTGTCCCCGTGTCCCCATGTCCCAGCATGTCCCCGTGTCCCCATGTCCCAGCATGTCCCCGTGTCTCTTTCCCCCCCCCCCCCATATCCCCTCGTGTCTCCCCTTGTCCCCAAGTGTCCCCCCGTGTCTCCCCTTGTCTCCCCTTGTCTCCCCGTGTCTCCCCTTGTCTCCCCTTGTCTCCCCTTGTCCCCAAGTGTCCCCCCGTGTCTCCCCGTGTCTCCCCGTGTCTCCCCGTGTCTCCCCTTGTCTCCCCGTGTCTCCCCGTGTCTCCCCTTGTCTCCCCTTGTCCCCAAGTGTCCACCCGTGTCTCCCCTTGTCTCCCCTTGTCTCCCCGTGTCTCCCCTTGTCCCCAAGTGTCCCCCCGTGTCTCCCCGTGTCTCCCCGTGTCTCCCCGTGTCTCCCCATGTCCCCATGTCCCCATGTCTCCGTGTCTCCGAGTGTCCACGTGTCCCCCATTGTCTCCCCATGTCCCCATGTCTCTGTCCCCCCCCCCATATCCCCTCGTGTCTCCCCTTGTCCCCAAGTGTCCCCCCGTGTCTCCCCGTGTCTCCCCGTGTCTCCCGTGTCCCAGCATGTCCCCATGTCCCCGTGTCTGCATGTCTCCGTGTCCCCCCGTGTCCCCCCGTGTCCCCATGTCCCCGTGTCTCTGTGTCCCCTCCCCCATATCCCCTCGTGTCTCCCCTTGTCCCCAAGTGTCCCCCCGTGTCTCCCCATGTCCCCATGTCTGCGTGTCTCCGTGTCCCCGCGTGTCCACGTGTCCCCCATTGTCTCCCCATGTCCCCGTGTCTCTGTGTCCCCTCCCCCATATCCCCTCGTGTCTCCCCTTGTCCCCAAGTGTCCCCCCGTGTCTCCCCGTGTCTCCCCATGTCTCCCCATGTCTCCCCTTGTCCCCATGTCTCCCCTTGTCCCCGTGTCCCCCCGTGTCCCCCCGTGTCTCCCCGTGTCTCCCCGTGTCTCCCCGTGTCCCCCCGTGTCCCCCCGTGTCTCCCCTTGTCCCCATGTCTCCCCTTGTCCCCGTGTCCCCCCGTGTCCCCCCGTGTCCCCCCGTGTCCCCCCGTGTCTCCCCTTGTCCCCATGTCTCCCCGTGTCCCCCCGTGTCTCCCCGTGTCCCCCCGTGTCTCCCCTTGTCTCCCCGTGTCTCCCCGTGTCTCCCCTTGTCTCCCCTTGTCCCCAAGTGTCCACCCGTGTCTCCCCTTGTCTCCCCTTGTCTCCCCGTGTCTCCCCTTGTCCCCAAGTGTCCCCCCGTGTCTCCCCGTGTCTCCCCGTGTCTCCCCGTGTCTCCCCATGTCCCCATGTCCCCATGTCTCCGTGTCTCCGAGTGTCCACGTGTCCCCCATTGTCTCCCCATGTCCCCATGTCTCTGTCCCCCCCCCCCCATATCCCCTCGTGTCTCCCCTTGTCCCCAAGTGTCCCCCCGTGTCTCCCCGTGTCTCCCCGTGTCTCCCGTGTCCCAGCATGTCCCCATGTCCCCGTGTCTGCATGTCTCCGTGTCCCCCCGTGTCCCCCCGTGTCCCCATGTCCCCGTGTCTCTGTGTCCCCTCCCCCATATCCCCTCGTGTCTCCCCTTGTCCCCAAGTGTCCCCCCGTGTCTCCCCATGTCCCCATGTCTGCGTGTCTCCGTGTCCCCGCGTGTCCACGTGTCCCCCATTGTCTCCCCATGTCCCCGTGTCTCTGTGTCCCCTCCCCCATATCCCCTCGTGTCTCCCCTTGTCCCCAAGTGTCCCCCCGTGTCTCCCCGTGTCTCCCCATGTCTCCCCATGTCTCCCCTTGTCCCCATGTCTCCCCTTGTCCCCGTGTCCCCCCGTGTCCCCCCGTGTCTCCCCGTGTCTCCCCGTGTCTCCCCGTGTCCCCCCGTGTCCCCCCGTGTCTCCCCTTGTCCCCATGTCTCCCCTTGTCCCCGTGTCCCCCCGTGTCCCCCCGTGTCCCCCCGTGTCCCCCCGTGTCTCCCCTTGTCCCCATGTCTCCCCGTGTCCCCCCGTGTCTCCCCGTGTCCCCCCGTGTCTCCCCGTGTCCCCCCGTGTCTCCCCGTGTCTCACCTGTCCAACAGGAAGGGCTCCTGGACACCTCGGGTCTTCAGATGCGAACTCATTCCCGAAGCCGGACTGGTACTGGAGGCACGGGGGCATCCACACGTCACCGCGCCCGCCATGTACAACATTCCACCCTCCAAATTGTAAGCATTCGTGGGCCGGAGGGGCAAGTGCTGTTAGCGAGCACCTATGAAGCACAGGCCGCAAACGGGTTTTGATTCCTTACCCGGACCCGGCCGCACCAAGGTCGCAAACGGGTACCCGTACCCTACACCCGATACCCGGCTACCCGTACCTGGCCAGGTATCGGGTAGGGTACGGGTAGGGTACGGGTAGGGTACGGGTAGGGTACGGGTAGGGTACGGGTAGGGTACGGGTACCCGTACCCTACACCCGATACCCGGCTACCCGTACCTGGCCAGGTATCGGGTAGGGTACGGGTAGGGTACGGGTAGGGTACGGGTACGGGTAGGGTACGGGTAGGGTACGGGTAGGGTAGGGTACGGGTAGGGTACGGGTAGGGTACGGGTAGGGTACGGGTAGGGCACGGGTAGGGTACGGGTAGGGTATGGGTAGGGCACGGGTAGGGTACGGGTAGGGTACAGGTAGGGTACGGGTAGGGCACGGGTAGGGTACGGGTAGGGTACGGGTAGGGTACGGGTAGGGGTAGGGCACGGGTAGGGCACGGGTAGGGCACGGGTAGGGTACGGGTAGGGTACGGGTAGGGTATGGGTAGGGCACGGGTAGGGTACGGGTAGGGCACGGGTAGGGTACGGGTAGGGTACGGGTAGGGTACGGGTAGGGCACGGGTAGGGTACGGGTAGGGTACGGGTAGGGTATGGGTAGGGTACGGGTAGGGTACGGGTAGGGCACGGGTAGGGTACGGGTAGGGTACGGGTAGGGTATGGGTAGGGTACGGGTAGGGTACGGGTAGGGCACGGGTAGGGCATGGGTAGGGTATGGGTAGGGCACGGGTAGGGTACGGGTAGGGTATGGGTAGGGCACGGGTAGGGTACGGGTAGGGTACGGGTAGGGTACGGGTAGGGTACGGGTAGGGCACGGGTACCCGATTGCAGAGGTTGCAACCGGGTACCCGATACCCGATTGCGACCTCTGGGATGAAGCCACGTTGCAGGCGCGGGTGGGTTGATTCTAGGAACTTGAATCGTGAGAAGAGACAAGACGTTGGGAAATGAGTGACAATCACGGTGACTCACCAGTGACTCACGGCCTACCCGTACCCGTACCCGGCCGCACCAGGATCGCAAACTCTCCCACTCACTCACCCACCCACTAATTCAGTTACTCACTCACTCACCCACCCACTCACCCACTCACGAACTCAACCAACCCACTCACCCACCCACCCACTCACCCACTCACCCACCCACTAATTCAGTTACTCACTCACTCACCCACCCACTCACCCACTCACGAACTCAACCAACCCACTCACCCACCCACCCACTCACCCACTCACCCACCCACTAATTCAGCTACTCACTCACTCACCCACCCACTCACCCACTCACGAACTCAACCAACCCACTCACCCACCCACCCACTCACCCACTCACCCACCCACTAATTCAGCTACTCACTCACTCACCCACCCACTCACCCACTCACGAACTCAACCAACCCACCCACCCACCCACCCACTCACCCACTCACCCACCCACTAATTCAGTTACTCACTCACTCACCCACCCACTCACCCACTCACGAACTCAACCAACCCACCCACCCACCCACCCACTCACCCACTCACCCACCCACTAATTCAGTTACTCACTCACTCACCCACCCACTCACCCACTCACGAACTCAACCAACCCACTCACCCACCCACCCACTCACCCACTCACCCACCCACTAATTCAGCTACTCACTCACTCACCCACCCACTCACCCACTCACGAACTCAACCAACCCACTCACCCACCCACCCACTCACCCACTCACCCACCCACTAATTCAGCTACTCACTCACTCACCCACCCACTCACCCACTCACGAACTCAACCAACCCACCCACCCACCCACTCACCCACTCACCCACCCACTAATTCAGTTACTCACTCACTCACCCACCCACTCACCCACTCACGAACTCAACCAACCCACCCACCCACCCACCCACTCACCCACTCACCCACCCACTAATTCAGTTACTCACTCACTCACCCACCCACTCACCCACTCACGAACTCAACCAACCCACTCACCCACCCACCCACTCACTCACTCACCCACCCACTAATTCAGTTACTCACTCACTCACCCACCCACTCACCCACTCACGAACTCAACCAACCCACTCACCCACCCACCCACTCACCCACTCACCCACCCACTAATTCAGTTACTCACTCACTCACCCACCCACTCACCCACTCACGAACTCAACCAACCCACTCACCCACCCACCCACTCACCCACTCACCCACCCACTAATTCAGTTACTCACTCACTCACCCACCCACTCACCCACTCACGAACTCAACCAACCCACTCACCCACCCACCCACTCACCCACTCACCCACCCACTAATTCAGTTACTCACTCACTCACCCACCCACTCACCCACTCACGAACTCAACCAACCCACTCACCCACCCACCCACTCACCCACTCACCCACCCACTAATTCAGTTACTCACTCACTCACCCACCCACTCACCCACTCACGAACTCAACCAACCCACTCACCCACCCACCCACTCACCCACTCACCCACCCACTAATTCAGTTACTCACTCACTCACCCACCCACTCACCCACTCACGAACTCAACCAACCCACTCACCCACCCACCCACTCACCCACTCACCCACCCACTAATTCAGTTACTCACTCACTCACCCACCCACTCACCCACTCACGAACTCAACCAACCCACTCACCCACCCACCCACTCACCCACTCACCCACCCACTAATTCAGTTACTCACTCACTCACCCACCCACTCACCCACTCACGAACTCAACCAACCCACTCACCCACCCACCCACTCACCCACTCACCCACCCACTAATTCAGTTACTCACTCACTCACCCACCCACTCACCCACTCACGAACTCAACCAACCCACTCACCCACCCACCCACTCACCCACTCACCCACCCACTAATTCAGTTACTCACTCACTCACCCACCCACTCACCCACTCACGAACTCAACCAACCCACTCACCCACCCACCCACTCACCCACTCACCCACCCACTAATTCAGTTACTCACTCACTCACCCACCCACTCACCCACTCACGAACTCAACCAACCCACTCACCCACCCACCCACTCACCCACTCACCCACCCACTAATTCAGTTACTCACTCACTCACCCACCCACTCACCCACTCACGAACTCAACCAACCCACTCACCCACCCACCCACTCACTCACTCACCCACCCACTAATTCAGTTACTCACTCACTCACCCACCCACTCACGAACTCAACCAACCCACTCACCCACCCACCCACTCACCCACTCACCCACCCACTAATTCAGTTACTCACTCACTCACCCACCCACTCACCCACTCACGAACTCAACCAACCCACTCACCCCACCCACCCACTCACCCACTCACCCCACCCACTAATTCAGTTACTCACTCACTCACCCACCCACTCACCCCACTCACGAACTCAACCAACCCACTCACCCACCCACCCACTCACCCACTCACCCACCCACTAATTCAGTTACTCACTCACTCACCCACCCACTCACACCACTCACGAACTCAACCAACCCACTCACCCACCCACCCACTCACCCACTCACCCACCCACTAATTCAGTTACTCACTCACTCACCCACCCACTCACCCACTCACGAACTCAACCAACCCACTCACCCACCCACCCACTCACCCACTCACCCACCCACTAATTCAGTTACTCACTCACTCACCCACCCACTCACCCACTCACGAACTCAACCAACCCACTCACCCACCCACCCACTCACCCACTCACCCACCCACTAATTCAGTTACTCACTCACTCACCCACCCACTCACCCACTCACGAACTCAACCAACCCACTCACCCACCCACCCACTCACCCCACTCACCCACCCCACTAATTCAGTTACTCACTCACTCACCCACCCACTCACCCACTCACGAACTCAACCAACCCACTCACCCACCCACCCACCCACTCCACCACTCACCCACCCACTAATTCAGTTACTCACTCACTCACCCACCCCACTCACCCACTCACGAACTCAACCAACCCACTCACCCACCCACCCACTCACTCACTCACCCACCCACTAATTCAGTTACTCACTCACTCACCCACCCACTCACCCACTCACGAACTCAACCAACCCACTCACCCACCCACCCACTCACTCACTCACCCACCCACTAATTCAGTTACTCACTCACTCACCCACCCACTCACCCACTCACGAACTCAACCAACCCCACTCACCCACCCACCCACTCACCCACTCACCCACCCACTAATTCAGTTACTCACTCACTCACCCACCCACTCACCCACTCACGAACTCAACCAACCCACTCACCCACCCACCCACTCACCCACCTCACCCACCCACTAATTCAGTTACTCACTCACTCACCCACCCACTCACCCACTCACGAACTCAACCAACCCACTCACCCACCCACCCACTCACCCACTCACCCACCCACTAATTCAGTTACTCACTCACTCACCCACCCACTCACCCACTCACGAACTCAACCAACCCACTCACCCCACCCACCCACTCACCCACTCACCCACCCACTAATTCAGTTACTCACTCACTCACCCACCCACTCACCCACTCACGAACTCAACCAACCCACTCACCCACCCACCCACCCACTCACCCACTCACCCACCCACTAATTCAGTTACTCACTCACTCACCCACCCACTCACCCACTCACGAACTCAACCAACCCACTCACCCACCCACCCACTCACTCACTCCACCCCACCCACTAATTCAGTTACTCACTCACTCACCCACCCACTCACCCACTCACGAACTCAACCAACCCACTCACCCACCCACCCACTCACTCACTCACCCCACCCACTAATTCAGTTACTCACTCACTCACCCACCCACTCACCCACTCACGAACTCAACCAACCCACTCACCCACCCACCCACTCACCCACTCACCCACCCACTAATTCAGTTACTCACTCACTCACCCACCCACTCACCCACTCACGAACTCAACCAACCCACTCACCCACCCACCCACTCACCCACTTACTCACCCACCAACCAGAGGTCGCAAACGGGTTTTGATTCCTTACCCGTACCCGGCCGCACCAGGGTCGCAAACGGCTACCCGTACCCGGCCGGGTACGGGTAAACCAGGTATCGGGTAGTTTAAACTGTGCCCCACCGCACCAGGTACTCGTTTGAGGCTGAGTCGACCTAGGGGATGCCCAGGACCGGTTCAGATAGTCGCCCTAACTGGTGGTGGTTGGCGGCCATGAGCAGAGAGTCTCTTACCTTGAGGTCGGCCATTTTGAAATCAATTCTGTGCGAGACTTTGAGATGGACTCCTGCACACGCACAGACACAGAGGACACACACAGATAGACACACAGACACACACACAGACACAGAGACACACACACAGACACAGAGACACACACAGATAGACACACACAGATAGACACACAGATACACACACAGACACAGAGACACACACAGAGACACACGGAGATACACACACAGACACACACACACACACAGACACAGAGATACACACAGAGACACACACAGATACACACACACACACAGACACAGAGATACACACAGAGACACACACAGATACACACACAGAGACACACACAGATACACACACAGATACACACACACACACAGACACAGAGATACACACAGAGACACACACAGATAGACACACAGATACACACACACACAGACACAGAGACACACACAGAGACACACGGAGATACACACACAGACGCACACACACACACAGACACAGAGATACACACAGAGACACACACAGATAGACACACAGATACACACACAGACACAGAGACACACACAGAGACACACGGAGATACACACACAGACACACACACACACACAGACACAGAGATACACACAGAGATACACACAGATAGACACACAGATACACACACACAGACACAGAGACACACACAGAGACACACGGAGATACACACACAGACACACACACACACACAGACACAGAGATACACACAGAGACACATACAGATAGACACACAGATACACACACACACAGACACAGAGACACACACAGAGACACACACAGATACACACACAAAGACACACACAGATACACACACAGATACACACACACACACACAGAGATACACACAGATAGACACGCAGATACACACACACACAGATACAGAGATACACACAGATACACACGGAGATACACACACATACAGATACACACACAGATACACACACATACAGATACACACACACACAGAGACACACACATACAGAGACACACACAGATACACACGGAGATACACACACATACAGATACACACACAGATACACACACAGATACACACACACACACAGACACAGAGATACACACAGATAGACACACAGATACACACACACACAGATACAGAGATACACACAGATACACACACAGATACACACACACACACAGACACAGAGATACACACAGATAGACACACAGATACACACACACACAGATACACACACACACAGATACACACACACAGATATACACAGACACACACACAGATATACACAGACACACACACAGACACACAGACACACACGGAGAGATACACACACAGACACACACACATACAGATACACACAG
>NW_027621816.1:47500-89571 GCF_964198595.1 Lampetra fluviatilis | reverse complement strand
GTGGCTGGCTGAGTGAGTAAGTGAGTGACTAACTGAGTGAGTGGCTGGCTGAGTGACTCCACTTGCCCCACCAAATCCCATGCGCGAGGCTACCTGGGGCAGCTTTACCTTCATACCTCACCTTGTCCCCGCAGGTGCGAATGGCCTCGCCAACCCACGTGACTTCCTCTACCCGGTGGCCCACTACGAACATCACCTGCAACAACCACAACAACAACAACATCCACAACAACCACAACAACAACCACAACCACAACAACAACACCTGAAGGGGGTGGTGTCAACGGTGGAGATCGTCAACAAGTTCCAGGGGAAGATGTTCACCGCACAGCAGGTGTGCACATTGCTCACCACACACCACTCACCACTCACCACTACACTCACCACTACACTCACCACTCACTCACCACTCACCACTACACTCACCACTACACTCACCACTACACTCACCACTCACTCACCACTCACCACTACACTCACCACTCACTCCCACTCACCACCACCACTACACTCACCACTCACCACTACACCACCACTACACTCACCACTCACCACTACACTCACCACTACACTCACCACACACCACCACCACCACTACACTCACCACACACCACCACACCACCACCACACCACCACTACACCACCACTCACCACAACACTCACCACTACACCACACTACCCACCACACACCACCACCACCACTACACCACCACTACACCACCACACACCACCACCACCACACACTCACCACTCACCACTACACTCACCACTCACCACACCACCACACACTCACCACTCACCACACACTACCACCACCCCACACCACCACACACCACCACCACTCACCACTCACCACCACACCACCACTCACCACTACACTCACCACACACCACCACTCACCACTACACTCACCACCACTCACCACTCACCACTACACCACCACCACACCACCACTCACCACTCACCACTACACTCACCACTACACTCACCCACCACTCCACCACTCACCACTACACTCACCACTCACCACCACCTCACCACTCACCCACACCACCACCACTCACCACTACACCACCACCACCACAACACTCACCACTCACCACACACCACCACTACACTCACCACACACCACCACTACACTCACCACCACCACTACACTCACCACTCACCACTACACCACCACACACTCACCACTACACTCACCACTCACCACTACACTCACCACACACTCACCACTCACCCTACACTCACCACTCACCACTACACTCACCACACACCACTCACCACACACCACCACCACCACCACTCACCACCACTCACCACTCACCACTACACTCACCACTCACCACCTCACCACTCACCACACACTCACCACTCACCACTACACTCACCACTACACTCACCACCACCACCACTACACTCACCACTCACCACTCACCACACTCACCACTCACCACTCACCACTACACTCACCACTCACCACTACACTCACCACCACACTCACCACTCACCACTACACTCACCACTCACCACTACACTCACCACTCACACACACCACCACTACCACTCACCACTCACCACCACCACACTCACCACTACACCACCACTCACCACTCACCACTACACTCACCACACACTCACCACCACCCACACACCACCACTACACTCACCACTCACCACACACCACCACACACTCACCACTCACCACACACCACCACACACCCCACACACCACCACACACCCCACCACACCACCACTCACCACTACACTCACCACACACTCACCACCACCACTACACTCACCACTCACCACTACACTCACCACTACACTCACCACTCACCACACACTCACCACTCACCACTACACTCACCACTACACTCACCACTCACCACCACCACCACTCACCACTACACTCACCACACACCACTACACTCACCACTCACCACTCACCACTACACTCACCACTACACTCACCACTCACCACTACACCACACCACTCACCACTCACCACTCACCACTACACTCACCACTCACCACTACACCACCACTACACTCACCACTCACCACTCACCACTACACTCACCACTCACCACTACACTCACCACTACACTCACCACTCACCACTACACCACCACTCACCACTACACTCACCACTACACTCACCACACACTCACCACTACACTCACCACTCACCACACACACTCACCACTCACCACTACACTCACCACTCACCACTCACCACACACTCACCACTACACTCACCACTCACCACTACACTCACCACACACTCACCACCACCACTACACTCACCACTACACTCACCACTCACCACTACACTCACCACTCACCACTCACCACTCACCACTACACCACCACTCACCACTACACTCACCACTACACTCACCACTACACTCACCACTCACCACTACACTCACCACTACACTCTACCTACTCACCACTCACCAACTACACTCACACACTACACCACTACACTCACCACTCACTCAACATCACACAACACACAACCACTCACCACTACCCACACACACCAACTACCTCACCACTCACCACACACCTCAACCACTACACTCACCACTCACCACAACACTCACCACACTCACCACACACTCACCACTCACCACACTCACCACTCACCACTACACTCACCACTCACCACTCACCACTACACTCACCACTACACCACCACTCACCACTACACTCACCACTCACCACTCACCCACTACACTCACCACTCACCACTACACTCACCACTACACTCACCACTCACCACTACACTCACCACTACACTCACACACACCACTCACCACTACACTCACCACTACACTCACCACTACACTCACCACTCACCACTACACTCACCACTACACTCACCACTCACCACACTCACCACTACACTCACCACTCACCACTACACTCACCACTCACCACTACACTCACCACTACACTCACCACTACACTACACTCACCACTCACCACTACACTCACCACTCACCACTACACTCACCACTACACTCACCACTCACCACTCACCACTACACCTCACCACTCACCACTACACTCACCACTACACTCACCACTCACACTCACCACTCACCACTACACTCACCACTCACCACTACACTCACCACTACACTCACCACTCACCACTACACTCACCACTCACCACTACACTCACCACTACACTCACCACTACACTCACCACTCACCACTACACTCACCACTCACCACTCACCACTCACCACTCACCACTCACCACTACACTCACCACTACACTCACCACTCACCACTACACTCACCACTCACCACTCACCACTCACCACTACACTCACCACTCACCACTACACTCACCACTACACTCACCACTCACCACTCACCACTACACTCACCACTCACCACTACACTCACCACTACACTCACCACTCACCACTACACTCACCACTCACCACTACACTCACCACTACACTCACCACTCACCACTCACCACTACACTCACCACTCACCACTACACTCACCACTCACCACTACACTCACCACTCACCACTACACTCACCACTCACCACTCACCACTACACTCACCACTACACTCACCACTCACCACTACACTCACCACTACACTCACCACTCACCACTACACTCACCACTCACCACTACACTCACCACTACACTCACCACTCACCACTCACCACTACACTCACCACTACACTCACCACTCACCACTACACTCACCACTACACTCACCACTCACCACTACACTCACCACTACACTCACCACTCACCACTACACTCACCACTACACTCACCACTCACCACTACACTCACCACTCACCACTACACTCACCACTACACTCACCACTCACCACTCACCACTCACCACTACACTCACCACTCACCACTACACTCACCACTACACTCACCACTCACCACTACACTCACCACTCACCACTCACCACTCACACTACACTCACCACTCACCACTACACTCACCACTACACTCACCACTCACCACTACACTCACCACTACACTCACCACTCACCACTACACTCACCACTCACCACTACACTCACCACTCACCACTACACTCACCACTACACTCACCACTACACTCACCACTCACCACTACACTCACCACTACACTCACCACACACTCACCACTCACCACTACACTCACCACTCACCACTACACTCACCACTACACTCACCACTCACCACTACACTCACCACTACACTCACCACTCACCACTACACTCACCACTCACCACTACACTCACCACTCACCACTACACTCACCACTCACCACTACACTCACCACTACACTCACCACTCACCACTACACTCACCACTACACTCACCACTCACCACTACACTCACCACTACACTCACCACTCACCACTCACCACTACACTCACCACTACACTCACCACTCACCACTACACTCACCACTACACTCACCACTCACCACTACACTCACCACTCACACTACACTCACCACTACACTCACCACTCACCACTACACTCACCACTACACTCACCACTCACCACTACACTCACCACTACACTCACCACTACACTCACCACTACACTCACCACTACACTCACCACTCACCACTACACTCACCACTACACTCACCACTACACTCACCACTCACCACTACACTCACCACTACACTCACCACTCACCACTACACTCACCACTCACACTACACTCACCACTACACTCACCACTCACCACTACACTCACCCACTCACCACTCACCACTACACTCACCACTACACTCACCACTCACCACTACACTCACCACTACACTCACCACTCACCACTCACCACTACACTCACCACTACACTCACCACTCACCACTACACTCACCACTCACCACCTCACCACTACACTCACCACTACACTCACCACTCACCACTACACTCACCACTACACTCACCACTCACCACTACACTCACCACTCACCACTACACTCACCACTACACCACCACACTCACCACTCACCACTCACCACTACACTCACCACTCACCACTACACTCACCACTCACCACTCACCACTACACTCACCACTACACTCACCACTCACCACTACACTCACCACTCACCACTACACTCACCACTCACCACTACACTCACCACTACACTCACCACTACACTCACCACTACACTCACCACTACACTCACCACTCACCACTACTACTCACCACTCACCACTCACCACTACACTCACCACTACACTCACCACTCACCACTCCACTCACCACTCACCACTACACTCACCACTCACCACTCACCACTCACCACTACACTCACCACTACACTCACCACTCACCACTACACTCACCACTCACCACTACTACTCACCACTCACCACTCACCACTACACTCACCACTCACCACTCCACTCACCACTCACCACTACACTCACCACTCACCACTCACCACTCACCACTACACTCACCACTCACCACTACACTCACCACTACACTCACCACTCACCACTACACTCACCACTCACCACTACACTCACCACTACACTCACCACTCACCACTACACTCACCACTCACCACTACACTCACCACTCACCACTCACACTCACCACTCACCACCACTCACCACTACACTCACCACTCACCACTACACTCACCACTACACTCACCACTACACTCACCACTACACTCACCACTCACCACTACACTCACCACTACACTCACCACTCACCACTACACTCACCACTCACCACTACACTCACCACTCACCACTACACTCACCACTACACTCACCACTACACTCACCACTACACTCACCACTCACCACTACACTCACCACTACACTCACCACTCACCACTACACTCACCACTACACTCACCACTACACTCACCACTACACTCACCACTCACCACTACACTCACCACTACACTCACCACTACACTCACCACTACACTCACCACTCACCACTACACTCACCACTACACTCACCACTCACCACTACACTCACCACTACACTCACCACTACACTCACCACTACACTCACCACTCACCACTACACTCACCACTACACTCACCACTACACTCACCACTCACCACTACACTCACCACTCACTCACCACTACACTCACCACTCACCACTACACTCACCACTCACCACCATCACTCACCACTACACTCACCACTACACTCACCACTACACTCACCACTCACCACTACACTCACCACTACACTCACCACTACACTCACCACTCACCACTACACTCACCACTCACTCACCACTACACTCACCACTCACCACTACACTCACCACTCACCACCATCACTCACCACTACACTCACCACTCACCACTACATTTGACGTGGTGGCTTGGCATGGCAACTACGCTCCCTACAAGTTGTTGTTGTTGTTGTGGTTGTTGTTGTTGTGGTTGTTGTTGTGGTTGTTGTTGTGGTTGTTGTGGTTGTTGTGGTTGTGTCTAGGAGGGGTCTCCATTTGACGTGGTGGCTTGGCATGGCAACTACGCTCCCTACAAGTTGTTGTGGTTGTTGTTGTTGTTGTGATTGTTGTGGTTGTTGTTGTGGTTGTTGTGGTTGTTGTGGTTGTGTCTAGGAGGGGTCTCCATTTGACGTGGTGGCTTGGCATGGCAACTACGCTCCCTACAAGTTGTTGTTGTTGTGGTTGTTGTTGTGGTTGTTGTGGTTGTTGTTGTGGTTGTTGTGGTTGTGTCTAGGAGGGGTCTCCATTTGACGTGGTGGCTTGGCATGGCAACTACGCTCCCTACAAGTTGTTGTGGTTGTTGTGGTTGTTGTTGTTGTTGTGATTGTTGTGGTTGTTGTTGTGGTTGTTGTTGTGGTTGTTGTGGTTGTTGTGGTTGTGTCTAGGAGGGGTCTCCATTTGACGTGGTGGCTTGGCATGGCAACTACGCTCCCTACAAGTTGTTGTTGTTGTTGTGGTTGTTGTTGTTGTGGTTGTTGTTGTGGTTGTTGTTGTGGTTGTTGTGGTTGTTGTGGTTGTGTCTAGGAGGGGTCTCCATTTGACGTGGTGGCTTGGCATGGCAACTACGCTCCCTACAAGTTGTTGTGGTTGTTGTTGTTGTTGTGATTGTTGTGGTTGTTGTTGTGGTTGTTGTGGTTGTTGTGGTTGTGTCTAGGAGGGGTCTCCATTTGACGTGGTGGCTTGGCATGGCAACTACGCTCCCTACAAGTTGTTGTTGTTGTGGTTGTTGTTGTGGTTGTTGTGGTTGTTGTTGTGGTTGTTGTGGTTGTGTCTAGGAGGGGTCTCCATTTGACGTGGTGGCTTGGCATGGCAACTACGCTCCCTACAAGTTGTTGTGGTTGTTGTGGTTGTTGTTGTTGTTGTGATTGTTGTGGTTGTTGTTGTGGTTGTTGTGGTTGTTGTGGTTGTGTCTAGGAGGGGTCTCCATTTGACGTGGTGGCTTGGCATGGCAACTACGCTCCCTACAAGTTCAACTTGAAGAACTTCATGGTGATCAATGCTGTGAGCTTCGATCATGCGGTGAGTGGTGGTGGCGGTGGTGGCGGAAGTCACCACCACAACTACGACAACTACCACAACAACAGCCACAACTACGACAACTACTACTACCACAACTACTACAACTACTACTACCACAACTACGACAACTACCGCTACCATCACCACAACTACTACAACTACTACCACCACAACTACTACAACTACCACAACAACAGCCACAACTACGACAACTACTACTACCACAACTACTACAACTACCACAACAACAGCCACAACTACGACAACTACTGCTACCATCACCACAACTACTACAATTACCACTACCATCACCACAACTACGACAACTACTACTACCACAACTACTACAACTACTACAACTACTACTACCACAACTACGACAACTACCACTACCATCACCACAACTACGACAACTACTACTACCACCACAACTACTACAACTACCACTACCATCACCACAACTACGACAACTACTACCACCACAACTACTACAACTACCACAACAACAGCCACAACTACGACAACTACTACTACCATCACCACAACTACTACAACTACCACTACCATCACCACAACTACGACAACTACCACTACCATCACCACAACTACGACAACTACCACTACCATCACCACAACTACGACAACTACTACTACCATCACCACAACTACTACAACTACCACTACCATCACCACAACTACGACAACTACCACTACCATCACCACAACTACGACAACTACTACTACCACAACTACTACAACTACTACTACAACAGCCACAACTACGACAACTACTACTACCACAACTACTACAACTACTACTACCATCACCACAACTACTACAACTACTACCACCACAACTACGACAACTACTACTACCACAACTACTACAACTAGCACAACAACAGCCACAACTACTACAACTACCACTACCATCACCACAACTACCACAACTACTACGACCACAACTACTACAACTACTACCACCACAACTACGACAACTACTACCACCACAACTACGACAACTAGCACAACAACAGCCACAACTACGACAACTACCACTACCATCACCACAACTACCACAACTACTACCACCACAACTACTACAACTACCACAACTACTACAACTACTACTACCACAACTACTGCAACTACCACAACAACAGCCACAACTACGACAACTACTACCACCACAACTACTACAACTACCACAACTACTACAACTACTACTACCACAACTACTGCAACTACCACAACAACAGCCACAACTACGACAACTACTACCACCACAACTACTACAACTACCACAACTACGACAACTACCACTACCATCACCACAACTACGACAACTACCACTACCACAACTACTACAACTACGACAACTACCACTACCATCACCACAATTACTACAACTACCACTACCACAACTACGACAACTACCACAACAACAGCCACAACTACGACAACTACCACTACCATCACCACAACTACGACAACTACTACTACCATCACCACTACAACTACCACTACCATCACCACAACTACTACAACTACTACTACCACAACTACTACAACTACCACTACCATCACCACAACTACGACAACTACCACTACCATCACCACAACTACTACAACTACTACTACCACAACTACGACAACTAGCACAACAACAGCCACAACTACGACAACTACTACTACCACAACTACGACAACTAGCACAACAACAGCCACAACTACTACAACTACCACTACCATCACCACAACTACGACAACTACTACTACCATCACCACAACTACTACAACTACCACTACCATCACCACAACTACGACAACTACTACTACCATCACCACAACTACTACAACTACCACTACCATCACCACAACTACGACAACTACCACTACCACAACTACGACAACTACCACTACCATCACCACAACTACTACAACTACTACTACCACAACAGCCACAACTACGACAACTACTACTACCACAACTACAACTACTACAACTACCACTACCATCACCACAACTACTACAACTAGCACTACCATCACCACAACTACTACAACTACCACTACCATCACCACAACTACTACAACTACCACTACCATCACCACAACTACTACAACTACCACTACCATCACCACAACTACTACAACTACCACTACCATCACCACAACTACGACAACTACTACTACCACAACTACTACAACTACCACAACAACAGCCACAACTACTACAACTACCACCACAACTACTACAACTACCACAACAACAGCCACAACTACGACAACTACTACTACCACAACTACTACAACTACCACAACAACAGCCACAACTATGACAACTACTACTACCACAACTACTACAACTGCCACCACAACAGCCACAACTACTACAACTACTACTACTACAACTACCACAACTACCACAACAACAGCCACAACTACTACAACTACTACTACCACAACTACTACAACTACCACAACAACAGCCACAACTACGACAACTACTACTACCACAACTACTACAACTACCACAACAACAGCCACAACTACGACAACTACCACCACAACTACTACAACTACCACAACAACAGCCACAACTACTACAACTACTACCACAACTACTACAACTACCACAACAACAGCCACAACTACGACAACTACTACCACAACTACTACAACTAGCACAACAACAGCCACAACTACGACAACTACTACTACCACAACTACTACAACTACCACAACAACAGCCACAACTACGACAACTACCACAACAACTACTACAACTACCACCACAACTACTATAACTACCACAACAACAGCCACAACTACTACAACTACTACTACCACAACTACTACAACTACCACAACAACAGCCACAACTACTACAACTACTACTACCACAACTACTACAACTACCACAACAACAGCCACAACTACTACAACTACTACTACCACAACTACTACAACTACCACCACAACAGCCACGTGACCCCCCCTCCCCCCACTTGACCCCCCCTCCCCCCACGTGACCCCCCCTCCCCCCACGTGACCCCCCCTCCCCCCACGTGACCCCCCCTCCCCCCACGTGACCCCCCCTCCCCCCACGTGACCCCCCCTCCCCCCACGTGACCCCCCCTCCCCCCTGCCCCTCCCCCTTTCTCCCCTATGCCCCCCCCTGTTCCTCTCCCCCTAATGCCCCCCCCTCCTATGCCCCTCCCCTTCCCCCTATGCCCCTCCCCCTCCTCCCTATGCCCCGCCCCCTTCCATGCCCCTCCCCCTGCCCCCCCCCCCATGCCCCCCCCCCTGTGCCCCCCCCTGCGCCCCCCCCCTGCCCCCTCCGTGCCCCTCCCCCCCTCCTATGCCCCCCACCCTCCCCCCCTGCCCCCCCCCCGTGCCCCTCCCCCCCCCCTGCCTCCCCCCCCGTGCCCCCCCTCCCCCTATGCCCCCCACCCTCCCCCCCTGCCCCCCCCCCCGTGCCCCCCTCCCCCCTATGCCCCCCACCCTCCCCCCCTGCCCCCCCCCCGTGCCCCTCCCCCCCCTGCCTCCCCCCCCCTGCCTCCCCCCCCGTGCCCCCCTCCCCCCTATGCCCCCCACCCTCCCCCCCTGCCCCCCCCCCGTGCCCCCCTCCCCCTATGCCCCCCACCCTCCCCCCCTGCCCCCCCCCGTGCCCCCCTCCCCCCTATGCCCCCCCACCCTCCCCCCCTGCCCCCCCCCCCGTGCCCCCCTCCCCCCTATGCCCCCCACCCTCCCCCCTGCCCCCCCCCCCTGCCCCCCCCCGTGCCCCTCCCCCCCCTCCTATGCCCCCCCCTGCCCCCCCCCCCTGCCCCCCCCCCTGCCCCCCCTCAGGACCCGTCCATCTTCACGGTGCTGACAGCTCCGTCCCAGCGAGCGGGCACGGCCATCGCAGACTTCGTCATCTTCCCTCCTCGCTGGGGCGTGGCCGAGAACACGCTGCGTCCACCCTACTACCACCGTGAGTCCACCACCACCACTACAACAACTACCACTACTACCACAACTACCACAACTACCACCACCACCACTAGTAGCTCAAAGACCCACTCACTCACTCAGCCACTCACCCACTCAGCCACTCACCCACTCAGCCACTCACTCACTCAGCCACCCACTCACCCACTCAGCCACTCACCCACTCAGCCACTCACCCACTCAGCCACTCACTCACTCAGCCACTCACTCACTCAGCCACCCACTCACCCACTCAGCCACTCACCCACTCAGCCACTCACTCACTCAGCCACCCACTCACCCACTCAGCCACTCACCCACTCACCCACTCAGCCACTCAGCCACTCACCCACTCAGCCACTCACCCACTCAGCCACTCACCCACTCAGCCACTCACTCACTCACTCAGCCACCCACTCACCCACTCAGCCACTCACCCACTCAGCCACTCACTCACCCACTCACCCACCCACTCACTCACTCACCCACTCACTCACCCACTCAGTCACTCACCCACTCACTCACTCAGCCACTCACTCACTCACTCACCCACTCAGTCACTCACCCACTCACTCACCCACTCAGTCACTCACCCACTCACTCACTCACTCACTCACTCACCCACTCAGTCACTCACCCACTCACTCACTCAGCCACCCACTCACCCACTCACTCACTCACCCACTCACTCACTCACCCACTCACTCACTCAGCGACCCACTCACCCACTCACCCACTCACTCACTCACCCACTCACTCACTCACCCACTCACTCACTCACTCACTCACCCACTCAGTCACTCACCCACTCACTCACCCACTCACTCACTCACTCACCCACTCAGTCACTCACCCACTCACTCACTCACCCACTCACTCACCCACTCAGTCACTCACCCACTCAGTCACTCACCCACTCAGTCACTCACCCACTCACTCACTCACCCACTCACTCACTCACCCACTCACTCACTCACTCACCCACTCAGTCACTCACCCACTCACTCACTCACTCACCCACTCACTCACTCACCCACCCACTCAGTCACTCATCCACTCACTCACTCACTCACCCACTCAGTCACTCACCCACTCACTCACTCACCCACTCAGTCACTCACCCACTCAGTCACTCACCCACTCAGTCACTCACCCACTCACTCACTCACCCACTCAGTCACTCACTCACCCACTCACTCAGCCACTCACTCAGCCACTCAGCCACTCACTCACTCACCCACTCAGTCACTCACCCACTCACTCACTCACTCACCCACTCAGTCACTCACCCACTCAGTCACTCAGTCACTCACCCACTCACTCACTCACCCACTCAGCCACTCACTCAGCCACTCACTCACTCACTCACCCACTCAGTCACTCACCCACTCACTCACTCACTCACCCACTCAGTCACTCACCCACTCACTCACTCAGCCACCCACTCACCCACTCACCCACTCACTCACTCACCCACTCACTCACTCACCCACTCACTCACTCACTCACCCACTCACTCAGCGACCCACTCACCCACTCACCCACTCACTCACTCACCCACTCACTCACTCACTCACCCACTCACTCACTCACTCACTCACCCACTCAGTCACTCACCCACTCACTCACCCACTCAGTCACTCACCCACTCACTCACTCACTCACTCACCCACTCAGTCACTCACCCACTCACTCACTCACCCACTCACTCACCCACTCAGTCACTCACCCACTAACTCACTCACCCACTCAGTCACTCACCCACTCACTCACTCACCCACTCACTCACTCACTCACCCACTCAGTCACTCACCCACTAACTCACTCACCCACTCACTCACTCACCCACTCACTCACTCACTCACCCACTCAGTCACTCACCCACTCAGTCACTCACCCACTCACTCACTCACCCACTCACTCACTCACTCACCCACCCACTCAGTCACTCATCCACTCACTCACTCACTCACTCACCCACTCAGTCACTCACCCACTCAGTCACTCACCCACTCACTCACTCACCCACTCACTCACTCACCCACTCACTCACTCACTCACCCACTCAGTCACTCACCCACTCACTCACTCACTCACCCACTCACTCACTCACCCACCCACTCAGTCACTCATCCACTCACTCACTCACTCACCCACTCAGTCACTCACCCACTCACTCACTCACCCACTCAGTCACTCACCCACTCAGTCACTCACCCACTCAGTCACTCACCCACTCACTCACTCACCCACTCAGTCACTCACTCACCCACTCACTCAGCCACTCACTCAGCCACTCAGCCACTCACTCACTCACCCACTCAGTCACTCACCCACTCACTCACTCACTCACCCACTCAGTCACTCACCCACTCAGTCACTCAGTCACTCACCCACTCACTCACTCACCCACTCAGCCACTCACTCAGCCACTCACTCACTCACTCACCCACTCAGTCACTCACCCACTCACTCACTCACTCACCCACTCAGTCACTCACCCACTCACTCACTCAGCCACCCACTCACCCACTCACCCACTCACTCACTCACCCACTCACTCACTCACCCACTCACTCACTCACCCACTCACTCAGCGACCCACTCACCCACTCACCCACTCACTCACTCACCCACTCACTCACTCACTCACCCACTCACTCACTCACTCACTCACCCACTCAGTCACTCACCCACTCACTCACCCACTCAGTCACTCACCCACTCACTCACTCACTCACTCACTCACTCACCCACTCAGTCACTCACCCACTCACTCACTCACCCACTCACTCACTCACCCACTCAGTCACTCACCCACTAACTCACTCACCCACTCAGTCACTCACCCACTCACTCACTCACCCACTCACTCACTCACTCACCCACTCAGTCACTCACCCACTAACTCACTCACCCACTCACTCACTCACCCACTCACTCACTCACTCACCCACTCAGTCACTCACCCACTCAGTCACTCACCCACTCACTCACTCACCCACTCACTCACTCACTCACCCACCCACTCAGTCACTCATCCACTCACTCACTCACTCACTCACCCACTCAGTCACTCACCCACTCACTCACTCACCCACTCAGTCACTCACCCACTCACTCACCCACCCACCCACTCACTCAGCGACCCACTCACTCACTCACCCACTCACTCACCCACTAACTCACCCACTCACTCACTCACTCACCCACCCACTCAGTCACTCACCCACTCACTCACTCAGCCACCCACTCACCCACTCACCCACTCACTCACTCACCCACTCACTCACTCACCCACTCACTCACTCAGCGACCCACTCACCCACTCACCCACTCACTCACTCACCCACTCACTCACTCACCCACTCACTCACTCACTCACTCACCCACTCAGTCACTCACCCACTCACTCACCCACTCAGTCACTCACCCACTCACTCACTCACTCACCCACTCAGTCACTCACCCACTCACTCACTCACCCACTCACTCACCCACTCAGTCACTCACCCACTCACTCACTCACTCACCCACTCAGTCACTCACTCACTCACTCACCCACTCACTCACTCACCCACCCACTCAGTCACTCATCCACTCACTCACTCACTCACCCACTCAGTCACTCACCCACTCACTCACTCACCCACTCAGTCACTCACCCACTCACTCACTCACCCACTCAGTCACTCACCCACTCACTCACTCACCCACTCAGTCACTCACTCACCCACTCACTCAGCCACTCACTCAGCCACTCAGCCACTCACTCACTCACCCACTCAGTCACTCACCCACTCACTCACTCACTCACTCACCCACTCAGTCACTCACCCACTCAGTCACTCAGTCACTCACCCACTCACTCACTCACCCACTCAGCCACTCACTCAGCCACTCACTCACTCACTCACCCACTCAGTCACTCACCCACTCACTCACTCACTCACTCACCCACTCAGTCACTCACCCACTCACTCACTCAGCCACCCACTCACCCACTCACCCACTCACTCACTCACCCACTCACTCACTCACCCACTCACTCACTCACCCACTCACTCACTCACCCACTCACTCAGCGACCCACTCACCCACTCACCCACTCACTCACTCACCCACTCACTCACTCACCCACTCAGTCACTCACCCACTCACTCACCCACCCACCCACTCACTCAGCGACCCACTCACTCACTCACCCACTCACTCACCCACTAACTCACCCACTCACTCACTCACTCACCCACCCACTCAGTCACTCACCCACTCACTCACTCAGCCACCCACTCACCCACTCACCCACTCACTCACTCACCCACTCACTCACTCACCCACTCACTCACTCAGCGACCCACTCACCCACTCACCCACTCACTCACTCACCCACTCACTCACTCACCCACTCACTCACTCACTCACTCACCCACTCAGTCACTCACCCACTCACTCACCCACTCAGTCACTCACCCACTCACTCACTCACTCACCCACTCAGTCACTCACCCACTCACTCACTCACCCACTCACTCACCCACTCAGTCACTCACCCACTCACTCACTCACTCACCCACTCAGTCACTCACTCACTCACTCACCCACTCACTCACTCACCCACCCACTCAGTCACTCATCCACTCACTCACTCACTCACCCACTCAGTCACTCACCCACTCACTCACTCACCCACTCAGTCACTCACCCACTCACTCACTCACCCACTCAGTCACTCACCCACTCACTCACTCACCCACTCAGTCACTCACTCACCCACTCACTCAGCCACTCACTCAGCCACTCAGCCACTCACTCACTCACCCACTCAGTCACTCACCCACTCACTCACTCACTCACTCACCCACTCAGTCACTCACCCACTCAGTCACTCAGTCACTCACCCACTCACTCACTCACCCACTCAGCCACTCACTCAGCCACTCACTCACTCACTCACCCACTCAGTCACTCACCCACTCACTCACTCACTCACTCACCCACTCAGTCACTCACCCACTCACTCACTCAGCCACCCACTCACCCACTCACCCACTCACTCACTCACCCACTCACTCACTCACCCACTCACTCACTCACCCACTCACTCACTCACCCACTCACTCAGCGACCCACTCACCCACTCACCCACTCACTCACTCACCCACTCACTCACTCACCCACTCACTCACTCACTCACTCACTCACTCACTCACCCACTCAGTCACTCACCCACTCACTTACTCACCCACTCAGTCACTCACTCACCCACTCACTCACTCACTCACCCACTCAGTCACTCACCCACTCACTCACTCACCCACTCACTCACTCACCCACTCAGTCACTCACCCACTAACTCACTCACCCACTCAGTCACTCACCCACTCACTCACTCACTCACTCACCCACTCAGTCACTCACCCACTAACTCACTCACCCACTCACTCACTCACCCACTCACTCACTCACTCACTCACCCACTCAGTCACTCACCCACTCACTCACTCACCCACTCACTCACTCACTCACTCACCCACCCACTCAGTCACTCATCCACTCACTCACTCACTCACCCACTCAGTCACTCACCCACTCAGTCACTCACCCACTCACTCACTCAGCCACCCACTCACCCACTCACCCACTCACTCACTCACCCACTCACTCACTCACTCACCCACTCACTCACTCACCCACTCACTCAGCGACCCACTCACCCACTCACCCACTCACTCACTCACCCACTCACTCACTCACCCACTCACTCACTCACTCACCCACTCAGTCACTCACCCACTCACTCACTCACCCACTCAGTCACTCACCCACTCACTCACTCACTCACTCACCCACTCAGTCACTCACCCACTCACTCACTCACCCACTCACTCACCCACTCACTCACCCACTAACTCACCCACTAACTCACCCACTCACTCACCCACTCACTCACCCACTAACTCACCCACTCACTCACCCACTCACTCACCCACTCACCACTATTAACAACTACCACAACCACCACAACAACCACCACAACTACCACCACCACCAGTAGCGACTTCGTGATCTTCCCTCCTCGCTGGGGCGTGGCGGAGAACACGCTGCGTCCACCACCGTGAGTCCACCACCACCACCACAACAACTACCACAACTACAACAACTACCACAACAACAACCACCACAACTACCACTACCATCACTAATAGCTCAGCGACCCACTCACTCACCCACTCACTCACTCAGCCACCCACCCACTCACTCAGCCACCCACCCACTCACTCAGCCACCCACTCACTCACTCAGCCACCCACCCACTCACTCAGCCACCCACCCACTCACTCAGCCACCCACTCACTCACTCAGCCACCCACCCACTCACTCAGCCACCCACTCACTCACTCACCCACTCACTCACTCACTCACCCACTCACCCACTCACCCACTCAGTCACTCACTCAGCCACTCACCCACTCAGTCACTCACTCAGCCACTCACCCACTCAGTCACTTACCCACTCACTCACCCACTCACACACTAACCCACTAACTCACCCACTCACTCACCCAATCACCACTATTAACAACTACCACAACAACCACAACTACCACCACCACCACAACTACCACAACTACAACAACAACCACCACAACTACTGCCATCACTAGTAGCGCTGGAGCGTGGCGGAGAAGACGCTGCGTCCACCCTACTACCACCGTGAGTCCGCCACCACCACCACAACTACCACAACCACCACAACCACCACCACTACCCACCTCTCCCCATCCCCTCCCCCCCATCCCATCCCCCCATCCCGCCCCCCCTCATCTCTCCGCCTCCCCCCTCCTCCCCCCCATCACCTCCCCCCCCCCACCCCCTCATCTCTCCACCCTCCTCCCATCTCCTCCCCCCATCTCTCCCCATCTCCACCTCCCCCCATCTCCCCCCCCCCCATCTCTCGCCCCCCCCCATCCCCCCACCCCCCCATCCCCCCACCTCCCCCCACCTCCCCCCACCTCCCCCCACCTCCCCCCACCTCCCCCCACCTCCCCCCACCTCCCCCCACCTCCCCCCATCCCCCTCCCCTCCTCCCCGCAGGTAACTGTATGTCTGAGCTGATGGGCCTGGTGAGTGGTCACTACGAGGCGAAAGCTGACGGCTTCCAGCCGGGAGGGGCCTCCCTGCACCCCGTCATGACCCCACACGGGCCCGACTCCCAGTGCTTCTCAGAGGCCAGCCGTGCAACACTGCTGCCTGAGAGGGTGGCACATGGCACCATGGTGAGTGGGTGGGTGGGTGGGTGAATGGGTGGGTGGGTGAGTGGGTGGGTGAGTGGGTGGGTGAGTGGGTGGGTGGGTGAGTGGGTGGGTGGGTGGGTGAGTGGGTGGGTGGGTGAGTGGGTGGGTGGGTGAGTTGGTGGGTGAGTGGGTGAGTGGGTGAGTGGGTGGGTGGGTGGGTGAGTGGGTGGGTGGGTGAGTGGGTGGGTGGGTGGGTGAGTGGGTGGGTGAGTGAGTGGGTGAGTGGGTGAGTGGGTGAGTGGGTGAGTGGGTGGGTGAGTGGGTGAGTGGGTGAGTGGGTGGGTGGGTGAATGGGTGGGTGGGTGGGTGAATGGGTGGGTGGGTGAGTGGGTGGGTGAGTGGGTGAGTTGGTGGGTGAGTGGGTGGGTGGGTGAATGGGTGGGTGGGTGAATGGGTGGGTGGGTGAGTGGGTGGGTGGGTGGGTGGGTGGGTGGGTGGGTGAATGGGTGGGTGGGTGAGTGGGTGGGTGAGTGGGTGGGTGGGTGAATGGGTGGGTGGGTGAGTGAGTGAGTGGGTGGGTGGGTGGGTGGGTGGGTGGGTGAGTGGGTGGGTGAGTGGGTGGGTGGGTGGGTGAGTGAGTGGGTGGGTGGGTGGGTGGGTGAGTGGGTGGGTGGGTGAGTGAGTGGGTGGGTGAGTGAGTGAGTGGGTGGGTGAGAGGGTGAGTGGGTGGGTGAATGGGTGGGTGGGTGAGTTGGTGGGTGGGTGAATGGGTGGGTGAGTGGGTGGGTGGGTGAGTGGGTGGGTGGGTGAGTGGGTGGGTGGGTGAGTGGGTGAGTGAGTGGGTGGGTGGGTGGGTGAGTGGGTGGGTGGGTGAGTGGGTGGGTGGGTGAGTGGGCGAGTGGGTGGGTGAGTGGGCGAGTGGGTGGGTGAGTGGGCGAGTGGGCGGGTGGGTGGGTGGGCGAGTGGGTGGGTGGGCGAGTGGGTGGGTGGGCGGGTGGGTGGGTGAGCGGGTGGGTGGGTGAGCGGGTGGGCGGGTGAGTGGGTGGATGGGCGGGTGAGTGGGTGGGTGGGTGGGTGAGTGGGTGGGTGGGTGGGTGAGTGGGTGGGTGGGTGAGTGGGTGAGCGGGTGGGTGGGTGAGTGGGTGGGTGGGTGAGTGGGTGGGTGAGTGGGTGGATGGGTGGGTGAGTGGGTGGGTGAGTGGGTGGATGGGTGGGTGAGTGGGTGAGTGGGTGGGTGAGTGGGTGAGCGGGTGAGTGGGTGAGCGGGTGAGTGGGTGAGCGGGTGGGTGGGTGGGCGGGTGGGTGAGTGGGTGAGTAGGTGAGTGAGTGGAAGGGTGAGTGAGTGGGTGAGTGGGTGGGTGAGTGCGTAGGTGGATGATTTGTGGGTGGGTGAGTGGGTGGGTGCCTCAAATATTGGAAGAGGTCACCCCCTGTGAGTGGCTGGCTGAGGTGCCATCTGTTGAGGAAGTACTGAAGGCGATCCAGAGTCTGAGACCAGGAAGAGATGATCTCCCAAGCGAAATGCTGAGGGAGGGTGGCGTTTGTGCACGGACTGCCCTATATGACATCATAACAACAGTCTGGGCCACTGGACGGGTTCTGCAGGATTGGAAGGATGCCCTGGTGGGTCCCCCTCTTTAAGAAGGGGGACCGCACAGACTGTAACAACTACAGGGGCATCTCACTCCTCAGTGTGAGGCCGGGAAAGGTCCTGGCAAGGATTATTCAACATCGCCTTGCCAGGCACGCTGAGGAGAGGCTTGCGGAGCCCCAATGCGGCTTCAGGAAAGGGCGGTCCTGCACAGATGCCATATTTTCTGTCCGTCTGCTCCAGCAGAGGTGTAGGGAATTCCAACAAGACCTCCATCTCTGCCTTATTGACCTGGTCAAGGCCTATGATACCATCAGTAGGCCTGGGCTCTGGGTTGTTCTTCGTGCTTTCGGAGTCCCCGACCCTCTGCTCACGATCATTACGTGTGTCTGTGTGTGTGACTGTGTGTGTCTGTGTGTGACTGTGTGTGTCTGTGTGTGACTGTGTGTGTCTGTGTGTGTGACTATGTGTGTGTGACTGTGTGTGTGTCTCTATGTGTGTGTGTGTCTGTGTGTGTGTGTCACTGTGTGTGTGTCTGTCTATGTGACTGTGTGTCTGTGTGTGTGTCACTGTGTGTGTCACTGTGTGTGTCTGTTTGTGACTGTGTGTGTCACTGTGTGTGTGTGACTGTGTGTGTGTCTGTGTGTGTGTCACTGTGTGTGTGTCACTGTGTGTGTGTGTCACTGTGTGTGTGTCACTATGTGTGTGTGTCACTGTGTGTGTGTCACTGTGTGTGTCACTGCGTGTGTGACTGCGTGTGTGTGTCTGTGTGTGTGTCACTGTGTGTGTGTCACTGTGTGTGTGTCACTATGTGTGTGTGTCACTATGTGTGTGTGTCACTATGTGTGTGTGTCACTGTGTGTGTGTCACTGTGTGTCTGTTTGTGACTGTGTGTGCCACTGTGTGTGTGTGACTGTGTGTGTGTCTGTGTGTGTGTCACTGTGTGTGTGTGTCACTGTGTGTGTGTCACTGTGTGTGTCTGTTTGTGACTGTGTGTGTCACTGTGTGTGTGTGACTGTGTGTGTGTCTGTGTGTGTGTCACTGTGTGTGTGTCACTGTGTGTGTGTCACTGTGTGTGTGTCACTGTGTGTGTGTCACTGTGTGTGTGTCACTGTGTGTGTGTCACTGTGTGTGTCTGTTTGTGACTGTGTGTGTCACTGTGTGTGTGTGACTGTGTGTGTGTCTGTGTGTGTGTCACTGTGTGTGTGTCACTGTGTGTGTGTCACTGTGTGTGTCACTGTGTGTGTGTGACTGTGTGTGTGTGTCACTGTGTGTGTGACTGTGTGTGTCACTGTGTGTGTCACTGTGTGTGTGTGTGTGTCACTGTGTGTGTCACTGTGTGTGTCACTGTGTGTCACTGTGTGTGTGTGTCACTGTGTGTCACTGTGTGTGTCACTGTGTGTGTGACTGTGTGTGTGACTGTGTGTGTCACTGTGTGTGTCACTGTGTGTGTGTGTCACTGTGTGTGTGTCACTGTGTGTGTCACTGTGTGTGTGTGTCACTGTGTGTGTGTCACTGTGTGTGTGTGTGTCACTGTGTGTGTGTCACTGTGTGTGTCACTGTGTGTGTGTCACTGTGTGTGTGTGTCACTGTGTGTCACTGTGTGTGTGTGTCACTGTGTGTGTGTCACTGTGTGTGTGTCACTGTGTCACTGTGTGTGTGTGTCACTGTGTGTCACTGTGTGTGTCACTGTGTGTCACTGTGTGTCACTGTGTGTGTGTGTGTCACTGTGTGTGTGTGTGTCACTGTGTGTGTCACTGTGTGTCACTGTGTGTCACTGTGTGTGTCACTGTGTGTCACTGTGTGTGTCACTGTGTGTCACTGTGTGTGTCACTGTGTGTCACTGTGTGTGTCACTGTGTGTGTGTGTCACTGTGTGTGTGTGTCACTGTGTGTGTCACTGTGTGTGTCACTGTGTGTGTCACTGTGTGTGTCACTGTGTGTGTGTGTCACTGTGTGTCACTGTGTGTGTGTGTCACTGTGTGTGTGTGTGTCACTGTGTGTGTGTCACTGTGTGTGTGTGTCACTGTGTGTGTGTGTGTCACTGTGTGTGTGTGTGTCACTGTGTGTGTGTCACTGTGTGTGTGTGTCACTGTATGTGTGTGTCACTGTGTGTGTGTCACTGTGTGTGTGTCACTGTGTGTGTGTGTGTCACTGTGTGTGTGTGTGTCACTGTGTGTGTGTCACTGTGTGTGTGTCACTGTGTGTGTGTGTGTCACTGTGTGTGTGTGTGTCACTGTGTGTGTGTCACTGTGTGTGTGTCACTGTGTGTGTCACTGTGTGTCACTGTGTGTGTGTGTGTCACTGTGTGTGTGTCACTGTGTGTGTGTGTCACTGTGTGTGTGTCACTGTGTGTGTCACTGTGTGTGTCACTGTGTGTGTCACTGTGTGTGTCACTGTGTGTGTGTCACTGTGTGTGTGTGTGTCACTGTGTGTGTCACTGTGTGTGTGTGTCACTGTGTGTGTGACAGGCGTTCATGTTTGAGAGTTGCCTGCTACTGGCTCCAACTCGCTGGGCGCTGGAGTGTGTCACTGTGTGTGTGTCACTGTGTGTCACTGTGTGTGTGTCACTGTGTGTGTGTCACTGTGTGTGTGTCACTGTGTGTGTGTGTCACTGTGTGTGTCACTGTGTGTGTGTGTCACTGTGTGTGTGTCACTGTGTGTGTGTCACTGTGTGTGTGTGTGTCACTGTGTGTGTGTCACTGTGTGTGTGTCACTGTGTGTGTGCACTGTGTGTGTGTCACTGTGTGTCACTGTGTGTGTGTCACTGTGTGTGTGTCACTGTGTGTGTGCACTGTGTGTGTGTCACTGTGTGTCACTGTGTGTGTGTCACTGTGTGTGTGTCACTGTGTGTGTGACAGGCGTTCATGTTTGAGAGTTGCCTGCTACTGGCTCCAACTCGCTGGGCGCTGGAGTGTGTGTCACTGTGTGTGTGTGTCACTGTGTGTGTGTGTCACTGTGTGTGTGTGACTGTGTGTGTGTGACTGTGTGTGTCACTGTGTGTGTCACTGTGTGTGTGTCACTGTGTGTGTGTCACTGTGTGTGTCACTGTGTGTGTGTGTCACTGTGTGTGTCACTGTGTGTGTGTCACTGTGTGTGTGTGTCACTGTGTGTGTGTGTCACTGTGTGTGTGTCACTGTGTGTGTGTGTCACTGTGTGTGTGTCACTGTGTGTGTGTCACTCTGTGTGTGTCACTGTGTGTGTGTGTCACTGTGTGTGTGTCACTGTGTGTCACTGTGTGTGTCACTGTGTGTGTCACTGTGTGTGTCACTGTGTGTGTGACACTGTGTGTCACTGTGTGTGTCACTGTGTGTGTCACTGTGTGTGTGTCACTGTGTGTGTGTCACTGTGTGTGTGTCACTGTGTGTGTGTCACTGTGTGTCACTGTGTGTGTGTGTGTCACTGTGTGTCACTGTGTGTGTGTGTGTCACTGTGTGTGTGTCACTGTGTGTGTGTCACTGTGTGTCACTGTGTGTGTGTGTGTCACTGTGTGTGTGTCACTGTGTGTGTGTCACTGTGTGTGTGTCACTGTGTGTGTGTCACTGTGTGTGTGTGTCACTGTGTGTGTGTGTGTCACTGTGTGTGTGTCACTGTGTGTGTGTCACTGTGTGTCACTGTGTGTGTCACTGTGTGTGTCACTGTGTGTGTCACTGTGTGTGTGTCACTGTGTGTGTGTGTCACTGTGTGTGTGTCACTGTGTGTGTGTCACTGTGTGTGTGTGTGTGTCACTGTGTGTGTGTCACTGTGTGTCACTGTGTGTGTCACTGTGTGTCACTGTGTGTGTGTCACTGTGTGTGTCACTGTGTGTGTGTCACTGTTCGCATCCAGCGGATGCGAGCCCATGTCCTTGACACCAGGACCTACCGTGGAGCTGATCTGCCCTCTGACCATCGACTAGTCATCTGTAAGATGCGTCTGCCATTCTTCCACTCCGGTGGTGGGTGTACACCCAGGATCCCATTCCAACCAAAAGTGGCCTGGTCTAAGTTAGCTGATGAAAGTTGCAAGCGAGAATTTCATCATCGCTTGCAGCTGGGGTTGGCATCGTCCCCCACTCCACCTGATGTCGAGGGTAAATGGGCGAGGTTTAAGACTGTGACTCATGCAGCTGCAATGGCTGCTTTGGGTACGCGGTCCAGACCTCCCCGGGAACCCTGGCTGACGGAGGAGGTGTTCAGGTTAATTGAGAAAAAGCGACAGGCCCACTCTCATCGCCTACAGCATCCCACGTCAGAGAATGAGGAGGTTTACCGCAGCCTTCGCTCGGAGGTTCGGAGAGCCGTAAGGCGCTGTAAGGATGGGTGGTGGTCGCGGGTTGCTGAGGAGATGGAGTCTGCCTCAGTGGCCCGCGATCACAAATCACTATTTAACTCCATCAAAAAAGTAACCTGCAGCGCCACACCTATTACCATCATTAGAGGAAAAAACGGTGATCCAATCTCCGACCCCCAGGAACAGGTTTGCAGATTTGCTGAGCATTTCTGTGAGGTCCTGGGGGAGGGAAAATCTCTCAGCCAGGAAAACATCATGGCACAAAGTGGGGATAACCCTGCTGAGGCTGCGGTGCCTCAAATATTGGAAGAGGTCACCCCCTGTGAGTGGCTGGCTGAGGTACCGGCTGTTGAGGAAGTACTGAGGGCGATCCGGAGTCTGAGACCAGGGAAGGCACCGGGCAGAGATGATCTCCCAGGCGAAATGCTGAGGGAGGGTGGCGTTTGTGCACAGACTGCCCTATATGACATCATAACAACAGTCTGGACCACTGGACGGGTTCCGCAGGACTGGAAGGATGCCCTGGTGGTCCCCCTCTTTAAGAAGGGGGACCGCACAGACTGTAACAACTACAGGGGCATCTCACTCCTCAGTGTGCCGGGTAAGGTCCTGGCAAGGATTATTCAACATCGCCTTGCTAGGCATGCTGAGGAGAGGCTTGCGGAGCCCCAATGTGGTTTCAGGAAAGGGCGGTCCTGCACAGATGCCATATTTTCTGTCCGTCTGCTACAGCAGAGGTGTAGGGAATTCCAAAAAGACCTACATCTCTGCTTTATTGACCTGGTCAAGGCCTATGATACCATCAGTAGGACTGGGCTCTGGGTTGTTCTTCGTGCTTTCGGAGTCCCTGACCCTCTGCTCACGATCATTAAGGACCTTCATGATGGTGAGCGGGCCCGGGTAAAACTACGTGGCCGGGAGTCGGAGCCTTTCCCTGTACACCTTGGGGTGCGACAGGGATGTCCTCTGGCTCCCACATTATTTAACATCTATTTCGACTGCGTAGTTCGTGAAGCCTTCAATAGCTGTACCGGGGGAATTACCATTTGGTACAGATATAATGGGAGGCTGATCGACGCCCGGGTGCGATCAAGGGATGGCTCCCTATTGGTCAACCACGTTATGTATGCCGATGATTTGGTAATAGCTGCTCATTCAGAAGAGGAGTTGGAGACGCTGCTGCTGAGGCTGGAGTGTGCCACTAAGAGGTGGGGCCTTACCATCAGCCCCACCAAAACTAAGCACCTGCCTGGGTATTTTGTACCATCGGGCACTCCGCCCCCACAACTCCCAATCGGTGATGGGGCAGTTGTGGAGAGAGTAGAGAGTTTCCCATACCTGGGCAGTGTGCTCATGACCAGCTCCAGTTTATCAGCAGAGGTCTCACTCCGAATCAGTCGAGCGGCAATATCTTTTCATCGGTTGCGTAACGCTGTGTGGAAGCTACCTGGTCTGTCGCTCCGCACGAAGCTTCAGGTCTTCTCGGCCACGGTCATTCCCTCCCTTCTCTACGCTTGCGAAACGTGGACCCCCCTAGTGGAGCATCTTCGCCGGTTGGAAACATTTAGGCTGGCCTGCCTACGATCCATCCTGGGTTTGACCAGGCTGGATTGTGTGAGGAGCTCACAAGTCCTTGAAAGATCTGGGCAAAGTCCCATCAGTGAGCTCCTCCGGCAGGCAAGGCTGCGTTGGCTGGGTCATGTAGCCCGCATGCCCAGCCACCGCATGCCTAAACAGCTTTTGTTCGGCCGGATCGAGGGGGCTAAACGGGCGCGGCACGGGCTAGAGAAGAGATGGAGTGATGTGGTACAGGAGGACGTGGAGCTGAGTGGACTTGCCGATGACTGGTACCAGCGGTGTCAAGATCGGCCTCAGTGGAGGAGGCTCGTGAAGGACGCTACTGGGCAGTTGGAGGCAGTCGCCCTCCAACAACAACGGAGGGCGGAGGAGCGACGCTCACAACAACGAGCGGAGCGCCGGGTGGCTAAAGCACAGCAAGTTGGCACAGTAGGGGGCACAGGTGGTGCATCAGCCAGTCATCTCGGTCATCTCGGTCAGTCGACCCGTGGCACCTGGGTCTGCCCCGTGACCTCCTGCCAGCGGGCGTTCGACACTTCACGTGGCCTCAAGGTGCACATGGCCTGGCACAAGCGTCGTGGTGACGTCACCGCCACTTAGTGGCGAATGGCGGTTGTTGTTGTTGTTGTGTCACTGTGTGTGTGTGTCACTGTGTGTGTCACTGTGTGTGTGACAGGCGTTCATGTTTGAGAGTTGCTTGCTACTGGCTCCAACTCGCTGGGCGCTGGAGTGTGTGTCACTGTGTGTGTGACTGTGTGTGTGTCACTGTGTGTGTGTCACTGTGTGTCACTGTGTGTGTGTGTGTCACTGTGTGTGTGTCACTGTGTGTGTGTCACTGTGTGTGTGTCACTGTGTGTGTGTCACTGTGTGTGTGTGTGTCACTGTGTGTGTGTCACTGTGTGTGTGTCACTGTGTGTCACTGTGTGTGTCACTGTGTGTGTCACTGTGTGTGTGTCACTGTGTGTGTGTGTCACTGTGTGTGTGTCACTGTGTGTGTGTCACTGTGTGTGTGTGTGTGTCACTGTGTGTGTGTCACTGTGTGTCACTGTGTGTGTCACTGTGTGTCACTGTGTGTCACTGTGTGTGTGTCACTGTGTGTGTCACTGTGTGTGTGTCACTGTGTGTGTGTGTCACTGTGTGTGTCACTGTGTGTGTGACAGGCGTTCATGTTTGAGAGTTGCTTGCTACTGGCTCCAACTCGCTGGGCGCTGGAGTGTGTGTCACTGTGTGTGTGTGTCACTGTGTGTGTGTGTGTGTCACTGTGTGTGTGTCACTGTGTGTGTGTGTCACTGTGTGTGTGTCACTGTGTGTGTGTGTCACTGTGTGTGTGTGTGTCACTGTGTGTGTGTCACTGTGTGTGTGACAGGCGTTCATGTTTGAGAGTTGTCTGCTACTGGCTCCAACTCGCTGGGCGCTGGAAACTTGCGGTCGTCTCGACCCCGAATACAGGAGCTGCTGGGACGGGATCAGAGACAACTTCACTGGGCCAGCAGACACACATAGAGACACATAGACACACACATAGACACACAGACACACATAGACACATAGACACACATAGAGACACACAGACACATAGACACACACACACAGACACATAGACACACACACACACACAGAGACACACTCCTACAGGAGCTGCTGGGACGGGATCAGAGACAACTTCACTGGGCCAGCAGACACACATAGAGACACATAGACACACACATAGACACACACATAGACACACACATAGACACACAGACACATAGACACACACACACACACAGAGACACACTCATACAGGAGCTGCTGGGACGGGATCAGAGACAACTTCACTGGGCCAGCAGACACACATAGAGACACATAGACACACACATAGACACACACATAGACACACAGACACACACAGAGACACACACACACACACAGACACACTCATACAGGAGCTGCTGGGACGGGATCAGAGACAACTTCACTGGGCCAGCAGACACACATAGAGACACATAGACACACACATAGACACACACATAGACACACAGACACATATATACATAAACACACACACACATACACATAGACACACACACACACATAGACACACACACACACACAGAGACACACTCATACAGGAGCTGCTGGGACGGGATCAGAGACAACTTCACTGGGCCAGCAGACACACATAGAGACACATAGACACACACATAGACACACAGACACATATACACATAGACACACACACACACACACAGACACACTCATACAGGAGCTGCTGGGACGGGATCAGAGACAACTTCACTGGGCCAGCAGACACACATAGAGACACATAGACACACACATAGACACACACATAGACACACAGACACACACATAGACACACACACACACACAGACACACTCATACAGGAGCTGCTGGGACGGGATCAGAGACAACTTCACTGGGCCAGCAGACACACATAGAGACACAGACACACACATAGACACACAGACACATAGACACAGACACACACATAGACACACACACACACACAGAGACACACTCCTACAGGAGCTGCTGGGACGGGATCAGAGACAACTTCACTGGGCCAGCAGACACACATAGAGACACATAGACACACACATAGACACACACATAGACACACAGACACATATATACATAAACACACACACACATACACATAGACACACACACACACACATAGACACACACACACACAGAGACACACTCATACAGGAGCTGCTGGGACGGGATCAGAGACAACTTCACTGGGCCAACAGACACACATAGAGACACATAGACACACACACATAGACACACACATAGACACACAGACACATATATACATAAACACACACACACATACACATAGACACACAGACACATAGACACACACACACACAGAGACACACTCCTACAGGAGCTGCTGGGACGGGATCAGAGACAACTTCACTGGGCCAGCAGACACACATAGAGACACATAGACACACACATAGACACACACATAGACACACAGACACATATATACATAAACACACACACACAGAGACACACTCATACAGGAGCTGCTGGGACGGGATTATGGACAACTTCACTGGGCCAGCAGACACACATAGAGACACATAGACACACACATAGACACACACATAGACACATAGACACACACACAGAGACACACTCATACAGGAGCTGCTGGGACGGGATCAGAGACAACTTCACTGGACCAGCAGACACACATAGAGACACATAGACACACACATAGACACACAGACACATAGACACAGACACACACATAGACACACACACACACAGAGACACACTCATACAGGAGCTGCTGGGACGGGATTATGGACAACTTCACTGGGCCAGCAGACACACATAGAGACACATAGACACACACATAGACACACACATAGACACACAGACACATAGACACAGACACACACATAGACACACACACACACAGAGACACTCCTACAGGAGCTGCTGGGACGGGATTATGGACAACTTCACTGGGCCAGCAGACACACATAGAGACACATAGACACACACATAGACACACACATAGACACACAGACACATAGACACAGACACACACATAGACACACACACACACACAGAGACACACTCATACAGGAGCTGCTGGGACGGGATTATGGACAACTTCACTGGACCAGCAGACACACATAGAGACACATAGACACACACATAGACACACAGACACATAGACACAAACACACACATAGACACACACACACACAGAGACACACACACAGACACACACACAGAGAGACACACATACACAAACACACATACACACACAGACACACACCTAGACACATACAAACACATAGACACGCACACACACACACACGCACACACACAGACACACACAGACACACACACCTAGACACATACAAACACATAGACACACAGACACACAGACACACACACCTAGACACACACAAACACCTAGACACATACAAACGCATAGACACGCACACACACACACACACAGATACATAGACACGCACACACACAGACACACACAGACACACACAGACACATAGACACACAGACACATACACACACAGACACACACAGACACACAGACACATAGAGACACACACACAGACACACACAGAGAGACACAGAGAGACACACATACACAAACACACATACACAGACACACACAGACACACACACCTAGACACATACAAACACATAGACACGCACACACACAGACACACACAGACACAGATACATAGACACATAGAGACACACACAGACACACACACACACACATACACACACACATAGACACACACACACAGACACATAGACACATAGAGACACACACAGACACAGAGATACATAGACACACACACACACAGACACACACACAGACACATAGACACACACACACACATAGAGACACACACACAGACACACACAGACACATAGAGACACACACACAGACACAGAGAGACACACAGAGAGACACACACACACAGACACACACACACACACCTAGACACATACAAACACATAGACACGCACACACACACACAGACAGATACATAGACACATAGACACACACAGACACATGCACACACACAGACACACACACCTAGACACACACAAACACATAGACACGCACACACACACACACAGACACACACAGACACACACAGATACATAGACACATAGACACGCACACACACAGACACACACAAACACATAGACACGCACACACACAGACACACACACCTAGACACACACAAACACATAGACACGCACACACACACACAGACACACACAGATACATAGACACATAGACACGCACGCACACACACACACAGACACACACAGACACACACAGATACATACACACAGATACATACACACGCACACACACACACACAGACACACACACAGACACACACAGACACACACAGACACACACACAGACACACACAGACACACACAGACACACACAGATACATACACACGCACACACACACACACAGACACACACACAGACACACACAGACACACACACAGACACACACAGACACACACACACACATTGATTGATAAATAATGATGACAATCACTGGACATGATTGGTAATCACAAATGATGATCGATAGTTATTGATGACAATCACTGCACATGATAGGTATTGATCACAGATGATGATCGATTGATAATGATGACAATCGCTGCACATGATAGGTATTGATCACAGATGATGATCGATTGATAATGACAATCACTGCACATGATAGGTATTGATCACAGATGAAGATCGATTGATAATGATGACAGTCACTGCACATGATAGGTATTGATCACATGATGATGATCGATTGATAATGATGACAGTCACTGCACATGATAGGTAATCAGCACAGATGATGATCGATTGATAATGATGACACTCACTGCACATGATAGGTATTGATCACAGATGATGATCGATTGATAATGACAATCACTGCACATGATAGGTAATCAGCACAGATGATGATCGATAGTTAATGACAATCACTGCACATGATGATGATGAGCACAGATGATGATCGATAGATAATGATGACACTCACTGCACATGATGATGATGAGCACAGATGATGATCGATTGATAATGATGACACTCACTGCACATGATTGGTGATGAGCACAGATGATGATCGATTGATAATGATGACACTCACTGGACATGATTGGTGATGAGCACAGATGATGATCGATTGATAATGATGACACTCACTGGACATGATTGGTGATGAGCACAGATGATGATCGATTGATAATGATGACACTCACTGGACATGATAGGTATTGAGCACAGATGATGATCGATTGATAATGACACTCACTGCCCATGATAGGTGATGAGCACAGATGATGATCGATTGATAATGATGACACTCACTGCACATGATAGGTAATCAGCACAGATGATGATCGATTGATAATGATGACAATCACTGCACATGACAGGTAATCAGCACAGATGATGATCGATAGTTAATGACAATCACTGCACATGACTGGTAATCAGCACAGATGATGATCGATTGATAATGATGACACTCACTGCACATGATTGGTGATGAGCACAGATGATGATCGATTGATAATGATGACACTCACTGCCCATGATGATGATGATGATCAATGTTCGATTAAAAGTCCAATCTTGTTAAGTCTGACCTAAGGTCATCGTGTCGGAGGGAGGGAGGTGATGGTGGTGATGGTGGTGGTGGTGGTGGTGATGGTGGTGATGGTGATGGTGGTGATGGTGGTGATGGTGGTGATGGTGATGATGGTGGTGGTGGTGATGGTGGTGATGGTGGTGATGGTGGTGGTGGTGATGGTGGTGGTGGTGGTGATGGTGGTGATGGTGGTGGTGGTGATGGTGGTGATGGTGGTGATGGTGGTGATGGTGGTGATGGTGATGGTGGTGATGGTGGTGATGGTGGTGATGGTGATGGTGGTGGTGATGGTGGTGATGGTGGTGGTGATGGTGGTGATGGTGGTGGTGGTGGTGATGATGGTGGTGATGATGGTGGTGGTGGTGGTGATGGTGGTGGTGGTGATGGTGGTGATGGTGGTGGTGGTGATGGTGTTGGTGGTGGTGGTGATGGTGGTGATGGTGGTGATGGTGGTGGTGATGGTGATGGTGGTGATGGTGATGGTGGTGATGGTGGTGGTGATGGTGGTGGTGATGGTGATGGTGGTGGTGGTGATGGTGGTGGTGATGGTGGTGGTGGTGATGGTGGTGATGGTGGTGATGGTGGTGATGGTGATGGTGGTGATGGTGATGATGGTGGTGGTGGTGATGGTGGTGATGGTGGTGATGGTGGTGGTGGTGATGGTGGTGGTGGTGGTGATGGTGGTGGTGGTGATGGTGGTGATGGTGGTGGTGGTGGTGATGGTGGTGGTGGTGATGGTGGTGATGGTGATGGTGGTGATGATGGTGGTGATGGTGGTGGTGGTGGTGGTGATGGTGGTGATGGTGATGGTGGTGATGGTGGTGATGGTGGTGATGGTGGTGATGGTGATGATGGTGGTGGTGGTGATGGTGGTGATGGTGGTGATGGTGGTGGTGGTGATGGTGGTGGTGGTGGTGATGGTGGTGGTGGTGATGGTGGTGATGGTGATGGTGGTGATGATGGTGGTGATGGTGGTGATGGTGGTGATGGTGGTGGTGGTGATGGTGGTGGTGATGGTGGTGATGGTGGTGATGGTGGTGATGGTGATGGTGGTGATGGTGATGATGGTGGTGGTGGTGATGGTGGTGATGGTGGTGATGGTGGTGGTGGTGATGGTGGTGGTGGTGGTGATGGTGGTGGTGGTGATGGTGGTGATGGTGATGGTGGTGATGGTGGTGATGGTGGTGATGGTGGTGGTGGTGATGGTGGTGGTGGTGGTGATGGTGGTGATGGTGGTGATGGTGGTGATGGTGATGGTGGTGATGGTGATGATGGTGGTGATGGTGGTGATGGTGGTGGTGGTGATGGTGGTGGTGGTGGTGATGGTGGTGGTGGTGATGGTGGTGATGGTGATGGTGGTGATGATGGTGATGGTGGTGATGGTGGTGATGGTGGTGGTGGTGATGGTGGTGGTGGTGGTGGTGGTGATGGTGGTGGTGGTGATGGTGGTGATGGTGGTGATGGTGATGGTGGTGATGGTGATGATGGTGGTGATGGTGATGATGGTGGTGATGGTGGTGATGGTGGTGATGGTGGTGATGGTGGTGGTGGTGATGGTGGTGGTGGTGGTGATGGTGGTGATGGTGGTGATGGTGGTGATGGTGGTGGTGGTGATGGTGGTGATGGTGATGGTGGTGATGGTGATGATGGTGGTGATGGTGGTGATGGTGGTGATGGTGGTGGTGGTGATGGTGGTGGTGGTGGTGATGGTGGTGGTGGTGGTGATGGTGGTGGTGGTGGTGATGGTGGTGATGGTGGTGATGGTGGTGGTGATGGTGGTGATGGTGGTGATGGTGGTGGTGGTGATGGTGGTGATGGTGATGGTGGTGATGGTGATGATGGTGGTGATGGTGGTGATGGTGGTGATGGTGGTGATGGTGGTGGTGGTGATGGTGGTGGTGGTGGTGATGGTGGTGGTGGTGGTGATGGTGGTGATGGTGGTGATGGTGGTGATGGTGGTGATGGTGGTGATGGTGGTGATGGTGATGGTGGTGATGGTGATGGTGGTGATGGTGATGATGGTGGTGATGGTGGTGATGGTGGTGATGGTGGTGGTGGTGATGGTGGTGGTGGTGGTGATGGTGGTGGTGGTGGTGATGGTGGTGGTGGTGGTGATGGTGGTGATGGTGGTGGTGGTGGTGGTGGTGATGGTGGTGATGGTGGTGATGGTGGTGGTGGTGATGGTGGTGGTGGTGATGGTGGTGATGGTGATGATGGTGGTGATGGTGGTGATGGTGGTGATGGTGGTGGTGGTGATGGTGGTGGTGGTGGTGGTGATGGTGGTGATGGTGGTGATGGTGGTGATGGTGGTGGTGGTGATGGTGGTGATGGTGGTGATGGTGATGATGATGGTGATGATGGTGGTGATGGTGATGATGGTGATGATGGTGATGATGGTGGTGATGGTGGTGATGGTGGTGATGGTGATGGTGGTGATGATGGTGATGGTGGTGATGGTGATGATGGTGATGATGGTGATGATGGTGGTGATGGTGGTGATGGTGGTGATGGTGGTGATGGTGATGATGGTGATGATGGTGATGGTGGTGATGGTGATGATGGTGGTGATGGTGGTGATGGTGGTGGTGGTGATGGTGGTGGTGGTGGTGATGGTGGTGGTGGTGATGGTGGTGATGGTGGTGATGGTGGTGATGGTGGTGATGGTGGTGGTGGTGATGGTGGTGGTGGTGGTGGTGGTGATGGTGGTGGTGGTGATGGTGGTGATGGTGGTGATGGTGATGGTGGTGATGGTGATGATGGTGGTGATGGTGATGATGGTGGTGATGGTGGTGATGGTGGTGATGGTGGTGATGGTGGTGGTGGTGATGGTGGTGGTGGTGGTGATGGTGGTGATGGTGGTGATGGTGGTGATGGTGGTGGTGGTGATGGTGGTGATGGTGATGGTGGTGATGGTGATGATGGTGGTGATGGTGGTGATGGTGGTGATGGTGGTGGTGGTGATGGTGGTGGTGGTGGTGATGGTGGTGGTGGTGGTGATGGTGGTGGTGGTGGTGATGGTGGTGATGGTGGTGGTGATGGTGGTGATGGTGGTGATGGTGGTGGTGGTGATGGTGGTGATGGTGATGGTGGTGATGGTGATGATGGTGGTGATGGTGGTGATGGTGGTGATGGTGGTGATGGTGGTGGTGGTGATGGTGGTGGTGGTAGTGATGGTGGTGGTGGTGGTGATGGTGGTGATGGTGGTGATGGTGGTGATGGTGGTGATGGTGGTGATGGTGATGGTGGTGATGGTGATGGTGGTGATGGTGATGATGGTGGTGATGGTGGTGATGGTGGTGATGGTGGTGGTGGTGATGGTGGTGGTGGTGGTGATGGTGGTGGTGGTGGTGATGGTGGTGGTGGTGGTGATGGTGGTGATGGTGGTGGTGGTGGTGGTGGTGATGGTGGTGATGGTGGTGATGGTGGTGATGGTGGTGGTGGTGATGGTGGTGATGGTGATGGTGGTGATGGTGATGATGGTGGTGATGGTGGTGATGGTGGTGATGGTGGTGGTGGTGATGGTGGTGGTGGTGGTGGTGATGGTGGTGATGGTGGTGATGGTGGTGATGGTGGTGGTGGTGATGGTGGTGATGGTGGTGATGGTGATGATGATGGTGATGATGGTGGTGATGGTGATGATGGTGATGATGGTGATGATGGTGATGATGGTGGTGATGGTGGTGATGGTGGTGATGGTGATGGTGGTGATGATGGTGATGATGGTGATGGTGATGATGGTGATGATGGTGATGATGGTGGTGATGGTGGTGATGGTGGTGATGGTGGTGATGGTGATGATGGTGATGATGGTGATGATGGTGGTGATGGTGGTGATGGTGATGATGGTGGTGATGGTGGTGATGGTGGTGATGGTGGTGATGGTGATGATGGTGGTGATGGTGATGATGGTGGTGATGGTGATGATGGTGGTGATGGTGGTGATGGTGGTGATGGTGGTGATGGTGATAATGGTGATGATGGTGGTGATGGTGATGATGGTGGTGATGATGGTGATGATGGTGATGATGGTGATGATGGTGGTGATGGTGATGATGGTGGTGATGGTGATGATGGTGGTGATGGTGATGATGGTGGTGATGGTGATGATGGTGATAATGGTGATGATGGTGGTGATGGTGATGATAATGGTGAGGATGGTGAGGATAGTGGAGATGATGATGGTGGTGGTGATGATGATGGTGATGATGATGATGGTGCTGATGGTGAGGATGGTGGAGATGATGATGATGGTGGTGGTGATGATGATGGTGATGATGATGATGGTGCTGATGGTGAGGATGGTGGAGATGATGGTGATGATGATGGTGGTGATGGTGATGATGGTGGTGATGGTGGTGATGGTGATGATGTTGGAGATCGTGTAGATGATGGTGATGATAGTGGTGATGATGATGGTGGTGGTGATGGTGATGATGATGGTGCTGATGATGGTGATGATGGTGGTGGTGATGATGGTGATGATGGTGGTGATAATGATGATAGTGGTGATGATGATGGTGGAGATGATGGTGGTGATGATGGTGATGATGGTGGTGATGATGATGGTGATGATGATGGTGATGATGATGGTGATGATAATGGTGAGGATGGTGGAGATCGTGTAGATGATGGTGGTGAAAATAGCGGAGATCGTGTAGATGGTGATGTTGATGATGGTGATAGTGAGGATAGTGGAGATCGTGTAGATGGTGGTGATGATGGTGATGGTGGTGATGGTGAGGATGGAGATCGTGTAGATGGTGATGGTGGTGATGGTGATATTTGAGATCATGATCGTGATGATGACGATGGTGGAGATGATGGTGATGATGATGATGGTGATGTTTGAGATGATGATGATGTTGGTGATGATGGAGATCATGATGATGGTGATGTTTGAGATGATGGAGATCATGATGGTGATGATGGTGGTGACGATGATGGTGGAGATGTTGGTGATGATGATGATGGAGATCATGATGATGGTGAGGATGGAGATGTTTGAGATGATGATGGAGATCATGATCGTGATGATGATGATGATGGTGGAGATGATGGTGATGATGGAGATGATGGTGATGATGGAGATGATGGTGATGATGGAGATGATGGTGATGATGGAGATGATGGTGATGATGGAGATGATGGTGATGATGATGATGATGGAGATCATGATGATGGTGATGATGGAGATGTTTGAGATGATGGAGATCATGATCGTGATGATGGTGACGATGATGATGATGGTGATGATGGAGATGATGATGGAGATGATGATGGTGATGATGGTGATGATGGTGTTGATGATGGTGTTGATGATGGTGATGATGGTGATGGTGATGATGGTGATGATGGTGATGATGGTGATGTTGATGATGGTGATGATGGTGATGATGGTGATGATGGTGATGATGATGGTGTTGATGATGGTGATGATGGTGATGGTGATGATGGTGATGCTGATGATGGTGATGATGGTGATGATGGTGATGTTGATGATGGTGATGATGGTGATGATGGTGATGGTGGAGATGATGGTGATGATGGAGATGATGGTGATGATGGAGATGATGGAGATGATGGAGATGATGGTGATGATGGAGATGATGGTGATGATGGAGATGATGGTGATGATGGAGATGATGATGGTGATGATGGAGATGATGGTGATGATGGAGATGATGGAGATGGTGGAGATGATGGAGATGATGGTGATGATGGAGATGATGGAGATGATGGTGATGGTGATGGTGGAGATGATGGTGATGATGGAGATGATGGTGATGATGGAGATGATGGAGATGGTGGAGATGATGGAGATGATGGTGATGATGGAGATGATGGTGATGATGGAGATGATGGAGATGATGGTGATGGTGGAGATGATGGTGATGGTGGAGATGATGGTGATGATGGTGATGATGGTGGTGGTGATGATGGTGGTGATGATGATGGTGGTGATGGTGGTGATGATGGTGTTGATGATGGTGGTGGTGATGATGATGATGATGGTGGTGATGGTGGTGATGATGGTGTTGATGATGGTGATGATGATGGTGATGATAATGGTGATGATGGTGGAGATCGTGTAGATGATGGTGGTGATGGAGATGCGAAGGGACACACACACACGCTACGCACATGCCATGGACACGCTACGCACACGCTACGCACACACACTAGACACACGTGGGCTGAGTGAGCGCATCGGCCACCTTTATTGAACAAGCTGCGTGTGACGTCACGGTCTTGTGGTGGTGGTGTTGTGGTGGTGGCGGTGGTGTTGTGGCGGTGGTGTTGTGGTGGTGGTGGCGGTGGTGTTGTGGTGGTGTTGTGGTGGTGGTGGCGGTGGTGTTGTGGTGGTGGTGTTGTGGTGGTGGCGGTGTTGTTGTGGTGGTGGCGGTGGTGGTCACTGCCCCCCACCACCACCATCACGTAGCGTCTCCATGAGGCGTGCGTGTTGTGGTTGTGCCGCTAGCGCGTGACTCAGCACGGCTTTGTGTTGTTGTGGTGGTGGTTGTTGTTGTTGTTGTTGTCACTGCTGAGCACCACGTAGCGTCTCCACGAGGCGTGAGTGTTGTGGTTGTTGTTGTTGTGTTGTTGTGGTTGTTGTTGTTGTTGTTGTTGTGGTTGTTGTGTTGTGTTTGTGGTGTTGTTGTGTTGTTGTTGTGGTTGTTGTTGTGGTTGTTGTTGTTGTTGTTGTCACTGCTGAGCTCCACGCAGCGTCTCCACGAGGCGTGAGTGTTGTGGTTGTGCCGCTAGCGGGTGACTCAGCACGGCTTTGTGTTGTTGTGTTGTTGTTGTGTTGTGGTTGTTGTTGTGTTGTTGTTGTTGTTGTGGTTGTTGTTGTGGTTGTTGTGTTGTTGTTGTTGTTGTGTTGTTGTGGTTGTTGTTGTGGTTGTTGTGGTTGTTGTTGTGGTTGTTGTTGTTGTTGTCACTGCTGAGCACCACGCAGCGTCTCCACGAGGCGTGAGTGTTGTGGTTGTGCCGCTAGCGGGTGACTCAGCACAGCCGCCACGTCCAGCTCACAGCGACGCTCCAGCGCGCTCGCCACCGCACCCGGCATGTCCCTGGGGTCACGGGGGGGTCAGGGGTCAGGGGGGTCAGGGTCGCGGGGGTCAGGGTTGTCCCGCCCCGTATCTCTAGCGCACTCGTCACCGCACCCGGCATGTCTCTGGGGTCACGGGGGGGTCAGGGGTCAGGGGGGTCAGGGTCGCGGGGGTCAGGGTTGTCCCGCCCCGTATCTCTAGCGCACTCGTCACCGCACCCGGCATGTCTCTGGGGTCACGGGGGGGTCAGGGGTCAGGGGGGTCAGGGTCGCGGGGGTCAGGGTTGTCCCGCCCCGTATCTCTAGCGCGCTCGCCACCGCACCCGGCATGTCCCTGGGGTCACGGGGGGGGGGGTCAGGGGTCAGGGGGGGTCAGGGGCGTGGTGATGAGGGTCATGGGGGTCAGGGTTGTCTCTCTCCATGTGTCTCCCCGTGTGTCTCCCCGTGTGTCTCCCCGTGTGTCTCTCCGCGTGTCTCCCCCCGCGTCTCTCTCCGTGTTTCTCCCCGCGTCTCCCCGCATCTCCCCGTGTCTCCCCGTGTCTCTCCCCATGTCTCTCTCTCCCCGTGTCTCCCCGTGTCTCTCCCCGCATCTCCCCGTGTCTCTCCCCGTGTCTCTCCCCATGTCTCTCTCTCCCCGTGTCTCCCCGCGTCTCCCCGCATCTCCCCGTGTCTCCCCGTGTCTCTCCCCGCATCTCCCCGTGTCTCTCCCCATGTCTCTCTCTCCCCGTGTCTCCCCGTGTCTCTCCCCGTGTCTCCCCGCGTGTCTCCCCCGTGTCTCTCCCTCCCCGTGTCTCCCCGTGTCTCTCCCCGTGTCTCCCCCCGTGTCTCCCCCCGTGTCTCCCCCCGTGTCTCTCCCCGTGTCTCCCCCCGTGTCTCTCCCCGTGTCTCTCCGTGTCTCTCCCCGTGTCTCTCCCGGTGTCTCCCCCCGTGTCTCTCCCCGTGTCTCCCCCCGTGTCTCTCCCCGTGTCTCCCCCCGTGTCTCTCCCCGCATCTCCCCGTGTCTCTCCCCGTGTCTCTCCCCATGTCTCTCTCTCCCCGTGTCTCCCCGTGTCTCTCCCCGTATCTCTCCGTGTCTCTCCCCGCATCTCCCCGTGTCTCTCCCCGTGTCTCTCTCTCCCCGTGTCTCCCCGTGTCTCTCCCCGTGTCTCCCCGCGTGTCTCCCCCGTGTCTCTCCCTCCCCGTGTCTCTCCCCGTGTCTCCCCGCGTGTCTCCCCCGTGTCTCTCCCTCCCCGTGTCTCCCCGTGTCTCCCCCCGTGTCTCCCCGTGTCTCCCCCGTGTCTCTCCCTCCCCGTGTCTCCCCCCGTGTCTCCCCGTGTCTCCCCCGTGTCTCTCCCTCCCCGTGTCTCCCCCCGTGTCTCCCCGTGTCTCCCCCGTGTCTCTCCCTCCCCGTGTCTCCCCCCGTGTCTCCCCGTGTCTCCCCCCGTGTCTCTCCCCGTGTCTCCCCGCGTCTCTCCCTCCCCGTGTCTCCCCGTGTCTCCCCCCGTGTCTCCCCGTGTCTCCCCCGTGTCTCTCCCTCCCCGTGTCTCCCCCCGTGTCTCCCCGTGTCTCCCCCCGTGTCTCCCCCCGTGTCTCCCCCGTGTCTCTCCCTCCCCGTGTCTCCCCCCGTGTCTCCCCGTGTCTCCCCCGTGTCTCTCCCTCCCCGTGTCTCCCCCCGTGTCTCCCCGTGTCTCCCCGCGTGTCTCCGCGCTGCGCACCCTGCGGAGAGGTAGGCCTTGACTCGCATCTCGGGCGAGAGCCGGGGGATGTACTTCCTCGCCTCCGTGTGGTTGCCGTGCTTCAGACACTCAGACACAAACGGCTGTGGGGACAGGCGGGGAGACACGGGGAGACACGGGGAGAGACACGGGGAGAGACACGGGGAGAGACACGGGAAGACATGGGGAGACACGGGGAGAGACACGGGGAGAGACACGGGGAGAGACACGGGGAGAGACACGGGGAGACGCGGGGAGACAAGGGGAGACACACGGGGAGACACGGGGAGAGACGGGGAGACAAGGGGAGACACACGGAGAGACACGGGGAGACACGTGGGGAGAGACACGTGGAGACACGGGGGGAGAGACACGGGGAGAGAGACACGGTGAGGGAGACACGATGAGAGAGACACGGGGAGAGAGACACGAGGAGAGACACGGGGAGACACGGGGAGAGACACGGGGAGACATGGGGAGAGACACACGGGGAGACGGAGGGAGACGCGGGGAGAGACACGGGAGAGACACGGGGGGGGGGAGACACGGGGAGACACGGGGAGACACGGGGGAGACACGGGGGAGAGACACGGGGAGACATGGGGAGACACGGGGGAGAGACACAGGGGAGACATGGGGAGACACGGGGAGACATGCGGGGAGAGACACGGGGAGACACGGGGGGAGAGACGGGGAGAGACGCGTGGGGAGACGCGGGGAGAGACACGGGGAGAGACACGGGGAGACACGGGGGGAGAGACGGGGAGAGACGCGTGGGGAGACGCGGGGAGAGACACGGGGAGAGACACGGGGAGACACGGGGAGAGACACGGGGAGAGACACGGGGAGAGACGCGGGGAGACACGGGGGGACACGTGGGGAGACGCGGGGAGACACGGGGAGAGACACGGGGAGAGACACGGGGAGAGACGCGGGGAGACACGGGGG
>NW_027621816.1:37500-42500 GCF_964198595.1 Lampetra fluviatilis | reverse complement strand
CACACACACACAGCGTCACACACACACACAGCACACACACAGCGTCACACACACACACACAGCGTCACACACATAGCGTCACACACACACAGTGTCACACACACACACACAGCGTCACACACACACACACAGCGTCACACACATAGCGTCACACACACACAGTGTCACACACACACACACAGCGTCACACACACACACAGCACACAAAGATCCCCCGTGTAGCCTTAACAGACTGTAGGGGCAAGTGCTGTTAGCGAGCACCTATGAAGGCCAGAACGGCACACGAGGGGGTGGGTGGCCAGCACCACGCCCGACCGCCTTTGTCTCCCCAGTGACGATGTTAACACACCTCACCAGGTACTCATTTGAGGCTGAGTCGACCTAGGGGAGGCCGGGACCGGTTCAGATAATCGTCACTGGTGTTGGCCGTGAGCGGGAATCGAACCCGGGTCGCCAGGTTCATAGCGCAGCGCGCTGACCGCTACACCACCGCTCCCCACACACACACACAGCGTCACACACACAGCGTCACACACACAGTGTCACATACACACACACACAGCGTCACACACACAGTGTCACACACAGCGTCACACACACAGTGTTACACACACACAGCGTCACACACACACACACAGCGTCACACACACAGCGCCACACACACACAGCGTCACACACACAGCGTCACACACACAGTGTCACACACACAGCGTCACACACACACACACACAGCGTCACACAGTGTTACACACACAGCGTCACACACACACACAGCGTCACACACACAGCGTCACACCAACACAGCGTCACACACACAGCGTCACACCAACACAGCGTTACACACACAGCGTCACACGCACAGTGTCACACGCACAGCGTCACACACACAGCGTCACACCAACACAGTGTCACACACACACACAGCGTAACACACACAGCGTCACACACACACAGCGTCACACACACAGTGTCACACACAGCGTCACACACACAGTGTTACACACACACACAGCGTCACACACACAGCGTCACACACACAGTGTTACACACACACACACAGCATCACACCAACACAGCGTCACACACACAGCGTCACACACACAGTGTCACACACACAGTGTCACACACAGCGTCACACACACACACAGCGTCACACACACAGCGTCACACACACACAGCGTCACACACACAGCGTCACACACACAGTGTCACACACAGCGTCACACACACACACAGCATCACACACACAGCGTCACACACACACAGCGTCACACACACAGCGTCACACACACACACAGTGTCACACACACAGCGTCACACACACACAGCGTCACACACACACAGCGTCACACACACACACAGCGTCACACACACACAGCGTCACACACACACACACAGTGTCACACACACACAGCGTCACACACACACACAGCGTCACACACACAGCGTCACACACACAGCGTCACACACACAGCGTCACACCAACACAGCGTCACACACACAGCGTCACACACACACAGTGTCACACACACACAGCGTCACACCAACACAGCGTCACACACACACAGCGTCACACACACAGCGTCACACACACACAGCGTCACACACACAGTGTCACACACAGCGTCACACACACAGTGTTACACACACACACAGCGTCACACACACAGCGTCACACACACAGTGTCACACACAGCGTCACACACACAGTGTTACACACACACACACAGCGTCACACCAACACAGCGTCACACACACAGTGTTACAAACACACACAGCGTCACACCAACACAGCGTCACACACACAGCGTCACACACACAGCGTCACACACACAGTGTCACACACACAGTATTACACACACACACACAGTGTCACACACAGCGTCACACACACAGTGTTACACACACACACAGCGTCACACACAGCGTCACACACACAGTGTTACACACACACACAGCGTCACACCAACACAGCGTCACACACACAGCGTCACACACACAGCGTCACACACACAGTGTCACACACAGCGTCACACACACACACAGCATCACACACACAGCGTCACACACACACAGCGTCACACACACAGCGTCACACACACACACAGTGTCACACACACAGCGTCACACACACACAGCGTCACACACACACAGCGTCACACACACACACAGCGTCACACACACACAGCGTCACACACACACACACAGTGTCACACACACACAGCGTCACACACACACACAGCGTCACACACACAGCGTCACACACACAGCGTCACACACACATACAGCGTCACACACACAGCGTCACACACACACGCAGCGTCACACACACACAGCACCTGCACCTTGATCCACCACAGCCTGGAGCAACACAGCGTCACACACACAGTGTTACACACAGCGTCACACACACACACACAGTGTCACACACACAGTGTTACACACAGCGTCACACACACACACAGTGTCACACACACAGTGTTACACACAGCGTCACACACACACACACACAGCGTCACACACACAGTGTCACACACAGCGTCACACACACAGTGTCACACACACAGTGTTACCCACAGCGTCACACACACACACAGTGTCACACACACAGTGTTACACACAGCGTCACACACACACACACAGCGTCACACACACAGTGTCACACACAGCGTCACACACACACACAGCGTCACACACACAGTGTTACACACAGCGTCACACACACACACACAGCGTCACACACACAGTGTTACACACAGCGTCACACACACACAGCGTCACACACACAGTGTCACACACAGCGTCACACACACACACACACAGCGTCACACACACAGTGTTACACACAGCGTCACACACACAGCGTCACACACAGTTTCACACACAGTGTCACACACACACACACAGTGTCACACACAGTGTCACACACACACACAGCGTCACACACACAGTGTCACACACACAGACACACACACAGCGTCACACACACAGCGTCACACAAACAGCGTCACACACACAGCGTCACACACACAGCGTCACACACACACAGCGTCACACACACAGCGTCACACACACAGTGTCACACACACACACAGCGTCACACACACAGACACACACACAGACACACACACACAGCGTCACACACAGTGTCATACCAACACACAGCGTCATACCAACACACAGCGTCACACACACAGCGTCACACACACACAGCGTCACACGAACAGCGTCACATCAACAGCGTCACACACACAGCGTCACACACACACAGTGTCCCACTGTGTCAGAGGCGTGTTAGAGGCATGTCAGTGGCATGTTAGAGGCGTGTTAGAGGCGTGTTAGTGACATGTCAGTAGCGTGTTAGAGGCGTGTTAGAGGCGTGTCAGTGAGGTGTCAGTGGCGTGTTAGAGGCGTGTCAGTGACATGTCAGTGGCGTGTCAGTGACGTGTCAGTGACATGTCAGTAGCGTGTCAATGACGTGTCAGTGGCGTGTCAGTGACGTGTCAGTGGCGTGTCAGAGGCGTGTTAGTGACATGTCAGTGGCGTGTCAGTGGCGTGTCAGTGGCGTGTCAGTGGCGTGTCAGAGACATGTTAGAGGCGTGTTAGTGACATGTTAGAGGCGTGTTAGAGGCGTGTCAGTGGCGTGTCAGTGGCGTGTCAGTGACATGTCAGTGGCGTGTCAGTGGCGTGTCAGTGGCGTGTCAGTGGCGTGTCAGAGACATGTTAGAGGCGTGTTAGTGACATGTTAGAGGCGTGTTAGAGGCGTGTCAGTGACGTGTCAGTGGCGTGTCAGAGGCGTGTCAGTGGCGTGTCAGTGGCGTGTCAGTGACGTGTCAGTGACACGTCAGTAGCGTGTCAGTAGCGTGTCAGTGACATGTCAGTAGCGTGTCAATGACGTGTCAGTGACATGTCAGTGGCGTGTCAGAGACATGTTAGAGGCGTGTCAATGGCGTGTCAGTGGCGTGTCAGAGGCGTGTCAGAGGCGTGTCAGAGGCGTGTTACCGTCGTTCCGGTAGCTTCAGCTCCTTGGCGGTGGAGTCTGCGAGGCGGCCGGCTTGTCCACGCAGCTGCAGCTGCTGCTGCTGCTGCAGCTGCATCAGTAGCAGCTGCTGCACCGTGTCGTGTGCCGACAGACCCACAAGGCTCACCGGGGCGGTGGTGGCGGTGGTGGCGGTGGTGGCGGTGGTGCCACCACCACCGCCGCCACCGCCACCACCGCCGCTGAGCTGTTCCTGGAGCTTGAGTTGAACTCGCAGGAGGCGGATTTGGTCTTCTGTCATCTGTGGTGGTGGTGGTAGACACAGTGGTGGTGGTGGTGGTGGTAGACACAGTGGTGGTAGATACAGTGGTGGTGGTTGTTGTGGTGGTGGTGGTGGTGGTAGACACAGTGGTGGTGGTGGTAGACACAGTGGTGGTGGTGGTGGTAGACACAGTGGTGGTAGACACAGTGGTGGTGGTGGTGGTTGTTGTGGTGGTGGTGGTGGTGGTGGTAGATACAGTGGTGGTGGTGGTGGTGGTAGATACAGTGGTGGTGGTTGTTGTGGTGGTGGTGGTAGATACAGTGGTGGTGGTAGTGGTAGTGGTGGTGGTAGTAGATACAGTGGTGGTGGTGGTGGTGGTGGTAGACACAGTGGTGGTGGTGGTGGTAGATACAGTGGTGGTGGTGGTGGTAGTGGTGGTGGTAGTAGATACAGTGGGTGGTGGTGGTGGTGGTGGTAGACACAGTGGTGGTGGTGGTGGTAGATACAGTGGTGGTGGTAGTGGTAGTGGTGGTGGTGGTGGTGGTGGTAGACACAGTGGTGGTGGTGGTGGTAGATACAGTGGTGGTGGTGGTGGTGGTAGATACAGTGGTGATGGTGGTGGTTGTTGTGGTGGTGGTGGTGATGAAGGTGGTGGTGGTAGATACAGTGGTGGTGGTGGTGGTGGTAGATACAGTGGTGATGGTGGTGGTTGTTGTGGTGGTGGTGGTGGTGGTGGTGATGAAGGTGGTGGTGGTAGAC
>NW_027621816.1:17500-27500 GCF_964198595.1 Lampetra fluviatilis | reverse complement strand
CAGATCCCTCAGCGTCTCCAGCTGCAGCTGCCTGCAGCACTACAACAACCACAACAACCACAACCACAACAACAATCACAACCACAACAACAATCACAACAACAATCACAACAACAATCACAACCACCACTGCTCAAGCAGATCCCTCCGCGTCTCCAGCTGCAGCTGCCTGCAGCACTAGCAACAACCACCACAACAACAACCACAACAACAACAATCACAACAACAACCACAACAACAACCACAACCACCACTGCTCAAGCAGATCCCTCAGCGTCTCCAGCTGCAGCTGCCTGCAGCACTAGCAACAACAACAACAACAATCACAACAACCACAACCACAACAACAATCACAACAACAATCACAACAACAATCACAACCACCACTGCTCAAGCAGATCCCTCAGCGTGTCCAGCTGCAGCTGCCTGCAGCACTAGCAACAACAACAACAACCACAACAACTATCACAACAACAATCACAACCACCACAACAACAACCACAACCACAACAATCACAACAACAATCACAACCACCACTGCTCAAGCAGATCCCTCAGCGTGTCCAGCTGCAGCTGCCTGCAGCACTAGCAACAACAACAACAACCACAACAACTATCACAACAACAATCACAACCACCACAACAACAACCACAACCACAACAATCACAACAACAATCACAACCACCACTGCTCAAGCAGATCCCTCAGCGTCTCCAGCTGCAGCTGCCTGCAGCACTAGCAACAACAACCACAACCACAACCACAACAACAACAACCACAACCACCACAACAACAATCACAACAACAACAACCACAACCACCACTGCTCAAGCAGATCCCTCAGCGTCTCCAGCTGCAGCTGCCTGCAGCACTAGCAACAACCACAACAACAACCACAACAACTATCACAACAACAATCACAACAATCACAACAATCACAACAACCACAACAACAATCACAACAACAACAACAACCACAACAACAACAACAATCACAACAACAATCACAACAACAATCACAACAACAACAACAACCACAACAACAACAACAATCACAACAACAATCACAACAACCACCACTGCTCAAGCAGATCCTTCAGCGTGTCCAGCTGCAGCTGCCTGCAGCACTAGCAACAACCACAACCACAACAATCACAACCACCACAACAACAATCACAACCACCACAACAACAATCACAACCACCACCACTCAAACAGATCCTTCAGCATCTCCAGCTGCAGCTGCCTGCAGCACTAGGAACAACCACAACAACAACTACAACAATCACAACAACAATCACAACCACCACAACAAAAAACACAACCACCACAACAACAATCACAACCACCACCACTCAAACAGATCCTTCAGCGTGTCCAGCTGCAGCTGCCTGCAGCACTAGCAACAACAACAACAACCACAACCACAACAACAATCACAACAACAATCACAACAACCACCACAACCACCACAACAACAACCACCACAACAAAAACAACCAACACTACAACAATCACAACCACAACAACAACCACCACAACAAAAAACACAATCATCACACTCACCACCACACTCACCACACTCACCACCACACTCACCACACTCACCACCACACTCACCACCACACACCACCACACTCACCACCACACTCACCACACTCACCACACTCACGACCACACTCACCACCACACTCACCACCACACTCACCACCACAATCACCACCACAATCACCACCACACTCACCACCACAATCACCACACTCACCACCACACTCACGACCACACTCACCACCACAATCACCACCACCACACTCACCACCACACTTACCACCACCACACTCACCACCACAATCACCACACTCACCACCACACTCACCACCACACTCACCACCACAATCACCACCACCATCACCACCACACTCACCACCACACTCACCACCACACTCACCACCACACTCACCACCACACTCACCACCACACTCACCACCACACTCACCACCACAATCACCACCACCACACTCACCACCACACTCACCACCACACTCACCACCACACTCACCACCACACTCACGACCACACTCACCACCACACTCACCACCACACTCACCACACTCACCACACTCACCACCACACTCACCACCACAATCACCACCACCACACTCACCACCACACTCACCACCACACTCACCACCACACTCACCACCACCACACTCACCACCACAATCATCACCACCACACTCACCACCACAATCACCACCACCATCACCACCACACTCACCACCACACTCACCACCACACTCACCACCACACTCACACCACACTCACCACCACACTCACCACACTCACCACCACACTCACGACCACACTCACCACACTCACCACCACACTCACCACACTCACCACCACACTCACCACACTCACCACACTCACCACCACACTCACGACCACACTCACCACCACAATCACCACCACCACACTCACCACCACACTCACCACCACACTCACCACCACACTCACCACCACCACACTCACCACCACAATCATCACCACCACACTCACCACCACACTCACCACCACAATCACCACCACCATCACCACCACACTCACCACCACAATCACCACCACACTCACCACCACACTCACCACCACACTCACCACCACACTCACCACACTCACCACCACACTCACCACACTCACCACCACACTCACCACCACACTCACCACCACACTCACCACACTCACCACACTCACCACCACACTCACGACCACACTCACCACCACACTCACCACCACACTCACCACCACCATCACCACCACACTCACCACACTCACCACACTCACCACCACACTCACCACCACACTCACCACCACAATCACCACCACACTCACCACCACACTCACCACCACACTCACCACCACACTCACCACACTCACCACACTCACCACCACACTCACGACCACACTCACCACCACAATCACCACCACCACACTCACCACCACACTCACCACCACACTCACCACCACACTCACCACCACCACACTCACCACCACACTCACCACCACAATCACCACCACCATCACCACCACACTCACCACCACAATCACCACCACAATCACCACCACACTCACCACCACACTCACCACCACACTCACCACCACACTCACCACCACACTCACCACCACACTCACCACCACACTCACGACCACCACACTCACCACCACACTCACCACCACACTCACCACCACACTCACCACCACACTCACCACCACACTCACCACCACACTCACCACCACACTCACCACCACACTCACCACCACACTCACCACCACCACACTCACCACCACAATCACCACCACACTCACCACCACAATCACCACCACAATCACCACCACCACACTCACCACCACCACACTCACCACCACACTCACCACCACAATCACCACCACCACACTCACCACCACACTCACCACAACAACAACCACCACAATCACCACCACACTCACCACCACCACACTCACCACCACACTCACCACAACAACAACCACCACAATCACCACCACACTCACCACCACCACACTCACCACCACACTCACCACAACAACAACCACCACACTCACCACCACACTCACCACCACAATCACCACCACACTCACCACCACCACACTCACCACCACACTCACCACAACAACAACCACCACACTCACCACCACACTCACCACTACACTCACCACCACACTCACCACTACACTCACCACCACACTCACCACAATCATCACAATCACCACCACAACCGTGATGGTGGTGATGGTGATGATGGTGATGACGGTGATGATGGTGGTGATGGTGATGATGGTGGTGATGATGGTGATGATGGTGATGATGGTGATGGTGATGTTGGTGATGTTGGTGATGGTGATGATGGTGATGGTGATGTTGGTGATGTTGGTGATGGTGGTGATGGTGGTGATGTTGGTGATGGTGGTGATGGTGGTGGTGATGGTGGTGATGGTGGTGATGGTGGTGATGTTGGTGATGTTGGTGATGGTGGTGATGGTGGTGATGGTGGTGATGTTGGTGATGGTGGTGATGGTGGTGGTGATGGTGGTGATGGTGGTGATGGTGGTGATGTTGGTGATGGTGGTGATGTTGGTGATGGTGGTGATGTTGGTGATGTTGGTGATGGTGGTGATGGTGGTGATGTTGGTGATGGTGGTGATGTTGGTGATGGTGGTGATGTTGGTGATGGTGGTGATGTTGGTGATGTTGGTGATGGTGGTGATGGTGGTGATGTTGGTGATGGTGGTGATGGTGGTGGTGATGGTGGTGATGGTGGTGATGGTGGTGATGATGGTGGTGATGGTGGTGATGTTGGTGATGGTGGTGATGGTGGTGATGGTGGTGATGGTGGTGATGTTGGTGATGGTGGTGATGTTGGTGATGGTGGTGATGTTGATGGTGGTGGTAATGGTGGTGGTGATGATGGTGGTGATGGTGGTGTTGATGTTGGTGATGATGGTGATGCTGATGGTGGTGATGATGGTGATGATGATGTTGATGATGATGGTGGTGATGTTGATGATGATGTTGATGATGATGTTGATGATGATGTTGATGATGATGTTGATGATGATGTTGCTACCTTGAGGTACAGCGAGTGAGCGGCTGGGTGATGATGGTGATGATGATGTTGATGATGATGTTGATGATGGTAGTGATGGTGATGATGTTGATGGTGTTGATGTTGATGGTGATGATGATGTTGATGATGATGTTGGTGATGGTAGTGATGGTGATGATGTTGCTACCTTGAGGTAGAGTGAGTGAGCGGCTGGGTGATGATGATGGTGATGATGATGTTGATGATGATGTTGATGATGGTAGTGATGGTGATGATGTTGATGGTGTTGATGTTGATGGTGATGATGATGTTGATGATGATGTTGGTGATGGTAGTGATGGTGATGATGTTGCTACCTTGAGGTAGAGTGAGTGAGCGGCTGGGTGATGATGATGTTGATGGTGATGATGTTGCTACCTTGAGGTAGAGTGAGTGAGCGGCTGGGTGATGATGATGTTGATGATGATGTTGCTACCTTGAGGTAGAGCGAGTGAGCGGCTGGGTGATGATGATGTTGATGATGATGTTGCTACCTTGAGGTAGAGCGAGTGAGCGGCTGGGTGATGATGATGTTGATGGTGATGATGTTGCTACCTTGAGGTAGAGTGAGTGAGCGGCTGGGTGATGATGATGTTGATGATGATGTTGCTACCTTGAGGTAGAGTGAGTGAGCGGCTGGGTGATGATGATGTTGATGGTGATGATGTTGCTACCTTGAGGTAGAGTGAGTGAGCGGCTGGGTGATGATGATGTTGATGATGATGTTGCTACCTTGAGGTAGAGTGAGTGAGCGGCTGGGTGATGATGATGTTGATGGTGATGATGTTGCTACCTTGAGGTAGAGTGAGTGAGTGGCTGGGTGATGATGATGTTGATGGTGATGATGTTGCTACCTTGAGGTAGAGTGAGTGAGCGGCTGGGTGATGATGATGGTGATGATGTTGATGGTGATGATGTTGCTACCTTGAGGTAGAGTGAGTGAGCGGCTGGGTGATGATGATGTTGATGGTGTTGATGATGATGATGATGTTGCTACCTTGAGGTAGAGTGAGTGAGCGGCTGGGTGATGATGATGTTGGTGATGATAGTGATGGTGATGGTAGTGATGGTGATGATGTTGCTACCTTGAGGTAGAGTGAGTGAGCGGCTGGGTGATGATGATGTTGATGATGATGATGTTGCTACCTTGAGGTAGAGTGAGTGAGCGGCTGGGTGATGGTGATGATGTTGATGTTGGTGATGATGTTGCTACCTTGAGGTAGAGTGAGTGAGCGGCTGGGTGATGATGATGTTGATGGTGATGATGATGTTGCTACCTTGAGGTAGAGTGAGTGAGCGGCTGGGTGATGATGATGTTGATGTTGATGATGATGTTGCTACCTTGAGGTAGAGTGAGTGAGCGGCTGGGTGATGATGATGTTGATGGTGATGATGTTCCTACCTTGAGGTAGAGTGAGTGAGCGGCTGGGTGATGATGATGTTGATGATGATGTTGCTACCTTGAGGTAGAGTGAGTGAGCGGCTGGGTGATGATGATGTTGATGTTGATGATGATGTTGCTACCTTGAGGTAGAGTGAGTGAGCGGCTGGGTGATGATGATGTTGATGTTGATGATGATGTTGCTACCTTGAGGTAGAGTGAGTGAGCGGCTGGGTGATGATGATGTTGATGGTGATGATGTTCCTACCTTGAGGTAGAGTGAGTGAGCGGCTGGGTGATGATGATGTTGATGATGATGTTGCTACCTTGAGGTAGAGTGAGTGAGCGGCTGGGTGATGATGATGTTGATGTTGATGATGATGTTGCTACCTTGAGGTAGAGTGAGTGAGCGGCTGGGTGATGATGATGTTGATGTTTATGATGATGTTGCTACCTTTAGGTAGAGTGAGTGAGCGGCTGGGTGATGATGATGATGTTGATGATGGTGATGATGTTGCTACCTTGAGGTAGAGTGAGTGAGCGGCTGGGTGATGATGATGTTGATGTTGATGATGATGTTGCTACCTTGAGGTAGAGTGAGTGAGCGGCTGGGTGATGATGATGTTGATGTTGATGATGATGTTGCTACCTTGAGGTAGAGTGAGTGAGCGGCTGGGTGATGATGATGTTGATGTTGATGGTGATGATGTTCCTACCTTGAGGTAGAGTGAGTGAGCGGCTGGGTGATGATGATGTTGATGTTGATGATGATGTTGCTACCTTGAGGTAGAGTGAGTGAGCGGCTGGGTGATGATGATGTTGATGTTGATGGTGATGATGTTCCTACCTTGAGGTAGAGTGAGTGAGCGGCTGGGTGATGATGATGTTGATGATGATGTTGCTACCTTGAGGTAGAGTGAGTGAGCGGCTGGGTGATGATGATGATGTTGATGATGATGTTGCTACCTTGAGGTAGAGTGAGTGAGCGGCTGGGTGATGATGATGTTGCTACCTTGAGGTAGAGTGAGTGAGCGGCTGGGTGATGATGATGTTGATGGTGATGGTGTTGCTACCTTGAGGTAGAGTGAGTGAGCGGCTGGGTGATGATGATGTTGATGATGATGTTGCTACCTTGAGGTAGAGTGAGTGAGCGGCTGGGTGATGATGATGTTGATGGTGATGATGTTGCTACCTTGAGGTAGAGTGAGTGAGCGGCTGGGTGATGATGATGTTGATGGTGTTGATGATGATGATGATGTTGCTACCTTGAGGTAGAGTGAGTGAGCGGCTGGGTGATGATGATGATGATGATGATGTTGATGATGATGATGTTGCTACCTTGAGGTAGAGTGAGTGAGCGGCTGGGTGATGATGATGTTGATGATGATGTTGCTACCTTGAGGTAGAGTGAGTGAGCGGCTGGGTGATGATGATGGTGATGATGTTGATGATGTTGCTACCTTGAGGTAGAGTGAGTGAGCGGCTGGGTGATGATGATGTTGATGGTGTTGATGATGATGATGATGTTGCTACCTTGAGGTAGAGTGAGTGAGCGGCTGGGTGATGATGATGATGATGATGTTGCTACCTTGAGGTAGAGTGAGTGAGCGGCTGGGTGATGATGATGTTGGTGATGGTAGTGATGGTGATGGTAGTGATGGTGATGATGTTGCTAACTTGAGGTAGAGTGAGTGAGCGGCTGGGTGATGATGATGTTGATGATGATGATGTTGCTACCTTGAGGAAGAGTGAGTGAGCGGCTGGGTGATGATGATGATGTTGATGATGATGTTGCTACCTTGAGGTAGAGTGAGTGAGCGGCTGGGTGATGATGATGATGTTGATGTTGGTGATGATGTTGCTACCTTGAGGTAGAGCGAGTGAGCGGCTGGGTGATGATGGTGATGTTGATGATGATGTTGCTACCTTGAGGTAGAGTGAGTGAGCGGCTGGGTGATGGTGATGATGTTGATGTTGGTGATGATGTTGCTACCTTGAGGTAGAGTGAGTGAGCGGCTGGGTGATGATGATGTTGATGATGATGTTGCTACCTTGAGGTAGAGTGAGTGAGCGGCTGGGTGATGATGATGTTGATGTTGATGATGATGTTGCTACCTTGAGATAGAGTGAGTGAGCGGCTGGGTGATGATGATGATGTTGATGATGATGTTGCTACCTTGAGGTAGAGTGAGTGAGCGGCTGGGTGATGATGATAGTGATGATGATGATGTTGATGATGATGTTGCTACCTTGAGGTAGAGTGAGTGAGCGGCTGGGTGATGATGATGGTGATGATGATGATGGTGATGATGTTGCTACCTTGAGGTAGAGTGAGTGAGCGGCTGGGTGATGATGATGTTGATGATGATGTTGCTACCTTGAGGTAGAGTGAGTGAGCGGCTGGGTGATGATGATGTTGATGTTGATGATGATGTTGCTACCTTGAGGTAGAGTGAGTGAGCGGCTGGGTGATGATGATGTTGATGTTTATGATGATGTTGCTACCTTTAGGTAGAGTGAGTGAGCGGCTGGGTGATGATGATGATGTTGATGATGGTGATGATGTTGCTACCTTGAGGTAGAGTGAGTGAGCGGCTGGGTGATGATGATGTTGATGTTGATGATGATGTTGCTACCTTGAGGTAGAGTGAGTGAGCGGCTGGGTGATGATGATGATGTTGATGATGATGTTGCTACCTTGAGGTAGAGTGAGTGAGCGGCTGGGTGATGATGATGTTGATGTTGATGGTGATGATGTTCCTACCTTGAGGTAGAGTGAGTGAGCGGCTGGGTGATGATGATGTTGATGATGATGTTGCTACCTTGAGGTAGAGTGAGTGAGCGGCTGGGTGATGATGATGATGTTGATGATGATGTTGCTACCTTGAGGTAGAGTGAGTGAGCGGCTGGGTGATGATGATAGTGATGATGATGATGGTGATGATGTTGCTACCTTGAGGTAGAGTGAGTGAGCGGCTGGGTGATGGTGATGATGATGGTGGTGATGATGTTGCTACCTTGAGGTAGAGTGAGTGAGCGGCTGGGTGATGGTGATGATGATGTTGGTGATGATGTTGCTACCTTGAGGTAGAGTGAGTGAGCGGCTGGGTGATGATGATGTTGATGTTGATAGTGATGATGATGATGGTGATGATGTTGCTACCTTGAGGTAGAGTGAGTGAGCGGCTGGGTGATGATGATGGTGATGATGTTGATGGTGATGATGTTGATGTTGATGATGATGTTGCTACCTTGAGGTAGAGCGAGTGAGCGGCTGGGTGATGATGATGTTGATAGTGATGATGATGGTGATGATGTTGATAGTGATGATGATGTTGATGTTGATGATGATGTTGCTACCTTGAGGTAGAGCGTGTGAGCGGCTGGGTGATGATGATGTTGATGGTGATGATGTTGCTACCTTGAGGTAGAGTGAGTGAGCGGCTGGGTGATGATGATGTTGATGTTGATAGTGATGATGATGATGGTGATGATGTTGCTACCTTGAGGTAGAGTGAGTGAGCGGCTGGGTGATGATGATGGTGATGATGTTGATGGTGATGATGATGTTGATGATGATGTTGCTACCTTGAGGTAGAGTGAGTGAGCGGCTGGGTGATGATGATGGTGGTGATGATGTTGATGATGATGTTGCTACCTTGAGGTAGAGTGAGTGAGCGGCTGGGTGATGATGTTGATGATGATGATGTTGATGATGATGTTGCTACCTTGAGGTAGAGTGAGTGAGCGGCTGGGTGATGATGATGGTGGTGATGATGTTGCTACCTTGAGGTAGAGTGAGTGAGCGGCTGGGTGATGATGATGATGTTGATGATGATGTTGCTACCTTGAGGTAGAGTGAGTGAGCGGCTGGGTGATGATGATGTTGATGATGATGTTGCTACCTTGAGGTAGAGTGAGTGAGCGGCTGGGTGATGTTGATGTTGATGATGATGTTGC
>NW_027621816.1:7500-12500 GCF_964198595.1 Lampetra fluviatilis | reverse complement strand
CTAAGTGAGTGACGGAGTGAGTGAGTGACTAAGTGAGTGAGTGACTAAGTGAGTGAGTGAGTGAGTGAGGGGCTCACCCAGGTCCGAGTCTCCGCTCTGGATGGCTCTCATCATCGCCAGGTCCACCCTGTTCAGCTTCATCAGTGAGTGGGTGAGCGAGTGAGCGAGTGAGCGAGTGAGTGAGTGAGTGACTGAGTGAGTGACTGAGTGAGTGAGTGACTAAGTGAGTGACTGAGTGAGTGAGTGACTAAGTGAGCGAGTGAGTGAGTGACTAAGTGAGTGAGTGAGTGAGTGACTAAGTGAGTGAGTGAGGCTCACCCAGGTCCGAGTCTCCGCTCTGGATGGCTCTCATCATCGCCAGGTCCACCCTGTTCAGCTTCATCAGTGAGTGGGTGAGCGAGTGAGCGAGTGAGCGAGTGAGTGAGTGAGTGAGTGAGTGACTAAGTGAGTGAGTGAGTCAGGCTCACCCAGGTCCGAGTCTCCGCTCTGGATGGCTCTCATCATCGCCAGGTCCACCCTGTTCAGCTTCATCAGTGAGTGGGTGAGCGAGTGAGTGAGTGAGTGAGTGAGTGACTAAGTGAGTGAGTGAGTGACTGACTGAGTGAGTGAGCGAGTGACTGAGTGAGTGAGTGAGTGACTGAGTGAGTGAGTGAGTGACTAAGTGAGTGAGTGACTGAGTGAGTGAGCGAGTGAGCGAGTGAGTGACTGAGTGAGTGAATGAGTGACTGAGTGAGTGAGTCAGGCTCACCCAAGTCCGAGTCTTGGCTCTGGATGGCTCTCATCATCGCCAGGTCCACCCTGTTCAGCTTCATCAGTGAGTGGGTGAGCGAGTGAGCGAGTGAGCGAGTGAGTGACTGAGTGAGTGAGTGAGTGACTGAGTGAGTGAGTCAGGCTCACCCAGGTCCGAGTCTCCGCTCTGGATGGCTCTCATCATCGCCAGGTCCACCCTGTTCAGCTTCATCAGTGAGTGGGTGAGCGAGTGAGTGAGTGACTAAGTGAGTGAGTGAGTGACTAAGTGAGTGAGTGAGTGAGGGGCTCACCCAGGTCCGAGTCTCCGCTCTGGATGGCTCTCATCATCGCCAGGTCCACCCTGTTCAGCTTCATCAGTGAGTGGGTGAGCGAGTGAGCGAGTGAGCGAGTGAGTGAGTGACTGAGTGAGTGACTAAGTGAGTGAGTGACTAAGTGAGTGAGTGACTGAGTGAGCGAGTGAGCGAGTGACTGAGTGAGTGAGTGAGTGACTGAGTGAGTGAGTGAGGGGCTCACCCAGGTCCGAGTCTCCGCTCTGGATGGCTCTCATCATCGCCAGGTCCACCCTGTTCAGCTTCATCAGTGAGTGGGTGAGCGAGTGAGCGAGTGAGTGACTAAGTGAGTGAGTGAGGGGCTCACCCAGGTCCGAGTCTCCGCTCTGGGTGGCTCTCATCATCGCCAGGTCCACCCTGTTCAGCTTCATCAGTGAGTGGGTGAGCGAGTGAGCGAGTGAGCGAGTGAGTGAGTGACTGAGTGAGTGAGGGGCTCACCCAGGTCCGAGTCTCCGCTCTGGATGGCTCTCATCATCGCCAGGTCCACCCTGTTCAGCTTCATCAGTGAGTGGGTGAGCGAGTGAGCGAGTGAGTGACTAAGTGAGTGAGTGAGGGGCTCACCCAGGTCCGAGTCTCCGCTCTGGGTGGCTCTCATCATCGCCAGGTCCACCCTGTTCAGCTTCATCAGTGAGTGGGTGAGCGAGTGAGCGAGTGAGCGAGTGAGTGAGTGACTGAGTGAGTGAGGGGCTCACCCAGGTCCGAGTCTCCGCTCTGGATGGCTCTCATCATCGCCAGGTCCACCCTGTTCAGCTTCATCAGTGAGTGGGTGAGCGAGTGAGCGAGTGAGTGACTAAGTGAGTGAGTGAGGGGCTCACCCAGGTCCGAGTCTCCGCTCTGGATGGCTCTCATCATCGCCAGGTCCACCCTGTTCAGCTTCATCAGTGAGTGGGTGAGCGAGTGAGCGAGTGACTGAGTGAGCGAGTGACTGAGTGAGTGAGTGACTGAGTGAGTGAGTGAGTGACTAAGTGAGCGAGTGAGCGAGTGAGTGAGTGAGTGAGGCTCACCCAGGTCCGAGTCTCCGCTCTGGATGGCTCTCATCATCGCCAGGTCCACCCTGTTCAGCTTCATCAGTGAGTGGGTGAGCGAGTGAGTGAGTGAGTGACTGAGTGAGTGAGTGAGCGAGTGAGCGAGTGAGCGAGTGACTGAGTGAGTGACTAAGTGAGCGAGTGAGCGAGTGAGTGAGTGAGTGAGTGAGGCTCACCCAGGTCCGAGTCTCCGCTCTGGATGGCTCTCATCATCGCCAGGTCCACCCTGTTCAGCTTCATCAGTGAGTGGGTGAGTGAGTGAGTGAGTGACTAAGTGAGTGAGTGAGTGACTAAGTGAGCGAGTGAGCGAGTGAGTGAGTGAGGGGCTCACCCAGGTCCGAGTCTCCGCTCTGGATGGCTCTCATCATCGCCAGGTCCACCCTGTTCAGCTTCATCAGTGAGTGGGTGAGCGAGTGACTGAGTGAGTGACTGAGTGAGTGAGTGAGCGAGTGAGCGAGTGACTGAGTGACTGAGTGACTGAGTGAGTGACTAAGTGAGTGACTGAGTGAGTCAGGCTCACCCAGGTCCGAGTCTCCGCTCTGGATGGCTCTCATCATCGCCAGGTCCACCCTGTTCAGCTTCATCAGCAGTGGGACCTGCTCAGCGGCGCGCGGCTCATAATCCAGCAGCTGCACACCCGCGCACAGGCAAAGGTCCCCCAGGTAGCCTCTAGCGGGGGCTGCAGGGGCAAGTGCTGCTACACGCACACAGGCAAAGGCAAAGGTCCCCCAGGTAGCCTCTAGCGGGGGCTGCAGGGGCAAGTGCTGCTACACGCACACACCCGCGCACAGGCAAAGGTCCCCCAGGTAGCCTCTAGCAGGCTGTAGGGGCAAGTGCTGCTACAGGCACACACGCGCGCACAGGCAAAGGTCCCCCAGGTAGCCTCTAGCAGGCTGTAGGGGCAAGTGCTGCTACAGGCACACAGGCAAAGGCAAAGGTCCCCCAGGTAGCCTCTAGCGGGGGCTGCAGGGGCAAGTGCTGCTACAGGCACACACAGGCAAAGGTCCCCCAGGTAGCCTCTAGCAGGGCTGTAGGGGCAAGTGCTGCTACACGCACACACCCGCGCACAGGCAAAGCTCCCCGAGGTAGCCTCTAGCGGGGCTCTAGGGGCAAGTGCTGCTACACGCACACACGCGCGCACAGGCAAAGGTCCCCCAGGTAGCCTCTAGCGGGGCTCTAGGGGCAAGTGCTGCTACACGCACACACCCGCGCACAGGCAAAGGTCCCCCAGGTAGCCTCTAGCGGGGGCTGCAGGGGCAAGTGCTGCTACACGCACACACAGGCAAAGGCAAAGGTCCCCCAGGTAGCCTCTAGCGGGGCTGCAGGGGCAAGTGCTGCTACACGCACACACCCGCGCACAGGCAAAGGTCCCCCAGGTAGCCTCTAGCGGGGCTCTAGGGGCAAGTGCTGCTACACGCACACACGCGCGCACAGGCAAAGGTCCCCCAGGTAGCCTCTAGCGGGGGCTGCAGGGGCAAGTGCTGCTACAGGCACACACAGACAAAGGTCCCCCAGGTAGCCTCTAGCGGGGCTGCAGGGGCAAGTGCTGTTACACACACACAGACAAAGCTCCCCCGTGTAGCCTCTAGCAGGCTGTAGGGGCAAGTGCTGCTACACGCACACACACGCGCACAGGCAAAGGTCCCCCAGGTAGCCTCTAGCGGGGCTGCAGGGGCAAGTGCTGCTACAGGCACACACGCGCGCACAGGCAAAGGTCCCCCAGGTAGCCTCTAGCGGGGCTGCAGGGGCAAGTGCTGCTTCACACACACAAAGCTCCCCCAGGTAGCCTCTAGCAGGCTGTAGGGGCAAGTGCTGTTACACACACACAGACAAAGCTCCCCCAGGTAGCCTCTAGCAGGGCTGTAGGGGCAAGTGCTGTTACACACACACAGACAAAGCTCCCCCGTATAGCCTTACCAGACTGTAGGGGCAAGTGCTGCTACACACACACAGACAAAGCTCCCCCGTGTAGCCTTAACAGACTGTAGGGGCAAGTGCTGTTAGCGAGCACCTATGAAGGCCGGCACAGTGGCACACGAGGGGGTGGGGTGTCCAGCACCTCGCCCGGCCGCCTTTGTCTCCCCAGTGATAGCGATGTTGACTAATCTACTACATCATCTCGGTTCTTTCGGTAAAGTCACCATGTAGAATGGAAGTAATAAAATAATGAAAATAAAACATTATAAAATGATAAATTAAAACATAATAAAAGAATCAAAATAATACATAATAAATTAATCTTCTTGGTTCTTTCGGTAAAGTCATCACGTAGAAGGGAAGTAATAAAATAATAAAAATGAAACTTAATAAAATAATAAAAATGAAACTTAATAAATTAATAAAAATGAAACTTAATAAATTAATAAAAATGAAACTTAATAAATTAATAAAAATGAAACTTAATAAATTAATAAAAATGAAACTTAATAAATTAATAAAAATGAAACTTAATAAATTAATAAAAATGAAACTTAATAAATTAATAAAAATGAAACTTAATAAAATGTAATTTCATTATGTTATTATGTAGGAGGGAAATAATAAAATAATAAAAATGAAACTTAATAAAATAATAAAAATGAAACATAATAAAATGTAATTTCATTATGTTATTAGCTGCTACGTTACCACGGTAACCACGGTAACCTCGATGGCGAGGTAACATTATATCGCGTTACCACGGTAACCACGGTAACCTTGATGGCGAGGTAACATTATATCGCGTTACCACGGTAACCACGGTAACCTTGATATCGAGGTAACATTATATCGCGTTACCACGGTAACCACAGTAACCACGGTAACCGTGATGGCGAGGTAACATTATATCGCGTTACCACGGTAACCACGGTAACCTTGATGGCGAGGTAACATGATAACGCGGTAACCACGGTAA
>NW_027621815.1:0-34343 GCF_964198595.1 Lampetra fluviatilis | reverse complement strand
CCCACTCACTCACTCACCCACCCACCCACTCACTCACTCACCCACTCACTCACCCACTCACCCACCCACTCACTCACCAACTCACTCACCCACCCACACACTCACCCACTCACCCACCCACTCACTCACTCACCCACTCACTCACCCACCCACTCACTCACTCACCCACTCACCCACTCACTCACCCACCCACTCACTCACCCACTCACCCACACACTAACTCACTCACTCACCCACTCACTCACCCACTCACCCCACTCACCCACCCACTCACCACTCACTCACCACTGACTCACCCACTCACTCACTCACCCACTCACTCACCCACTCACCCACTCACTCACCCACTCACTCACCCACTCACTCACCCACTCACCCACTCACTCACCCACCCACCCACTCACTCACCCACTCACCCACTCACTCACTCACCCACCCACTCACCCACTCACTCACTCACCCACTCACCCACTCACTCACCCACTCACCCACTCACTCACCCACTCACTCACTCACCACCCTCACTCACTCACTCACCCCACTCACTCACTCACTCACCCACTCACCCACTCACTCACTCACTCACCCACCACTCACCCACCCACTCACCCACTCACTCACTCACCACTCACCACTCACTCACTCACCCACTCACTCACTCACCCACTCACTCACCCCCACTCCCACTCACCCACCCACACCACTCACTCACCCACCCACCCCACCCACCCACTCACTCACTCACTCACTCACTCACCCACCCACCCACCCACTCACTCACCCACTCACTCACTCACCCACTCACTCACCCACTCACCCACCCACTCACTCACCCACTCACTCACCCACCCACCCACTCACTCACCCACTCACCACCCACCCACTCACTCACTCACCCACTCACTCACCCACCACCCACTCACTCACTCACCCCACTCACGTCACCCACTCACCCACCCACTCACTCACCCACTCACCACCCACTCACCACCACTCACTCACTCACCCACTCACTCACCCACTCACCCACTCACTCACCCACTCACTCACCCACTCACTCACCCACTCACCCACTCACTCACCCCACCCACCCACTCACTCACCCACTCACCCACTCACTCACTCACCCACCCACTCACTCCACTCACTCACTCACCCACTCACCCACTCACTCACCCACTCACCCACTCACTCACCCACTCACTCACTCACCCACCTCACCTCACTCACCACACCCACTCACTCACTCACTCCACCCACTCACCCCACTCACTCACTCACTCCCCACTCACCCACCCACTCACCCACTCACTCACTCACCCACTCACCCACTCACTCACTCACCCACTCACTCACTCACCCACTCACTCACCCACTCACCCACCCACTCACTCACCCACCCACCCACCCACCCACTCACTCACTCACTCACTCACTCACTCACCCACCCACCCACCCACTCACTCACCCACTCACTCACTCACCCACTCACTCACCCACTCACCCACCCACTCACTCACCAACTCACTCACCCACCCACCCACTCACTCACCCACTCACCCACCCACTCACTCACTCACCCACTCACTCACCCACCCACCCACTCACTCACCTCACCCACTCACCACTCACTCACCCACTCACCCACCCACTCACCCACCCACTCACTCACCACTCACTCATCAACTCACTCACCCACCCACTCACTCACCCACTCACCCACCCACTCACTCACTCACCCACTCACTCACTCACTCACCCACCCACCCACTCACTCACTCACCCACTCACTCACCCACTCACCCACCACACACCCCCACTCACTCACCACCACTCACTCACCCACCCACTCACTCACCCCACCCACACACCCACCACTCACCCCACTCACTCACCCACCCACTCACTCACTCACCCACTCACCCACTCACTCACCCACCCACTCATTCACCCACTCACCCACACACTAACTCACTCACTCACCCACTCACTCACCCACTCACCCACTCACCCACCCACTCACCCACTCACTCACCCACTGACTCACCCCACTCACTCACTCACCAACTCACTCACACCACTCACACCACTCACTCACCCACTCACCCACCCACTCACTCACTCACCCACTCACTCACTCACCCACCCACCCACCCACTCACTCACCCACTCACCCACTCACTCACCCACCCACTCATTCACCCACTCACCCACACACTAACTCACTCACTCACCCACTCACTCACCACTCACCCACTCACCCACCCACTCACCCACTCACTCACCCACTGACTCACCCACTCACTCACCCACTCACTCACCCACTCACCCACCCACTCACTCACTCACCCACTCACTCACTCACTCACCCACCCACTCACCCACTCACTCACCCACTCACCCACCCACTCACCCACACACTCACTCACTCACCCACCCACCCACCCACTCACCCACTCACTCACTCACCCACCCACCCACCCACCCACCCACTCACTCACTCACCCACTCACCCACTCACTCACCCACCCACTCACTCACTCACCCACTCACTCACTCACCCACTCACTCACCCACCCACTCACTCACCCACTCACTCACTCACCCACCCACCCACCCACCCACCCACCCACTCACTCACTCACCCACTCACTCACCCACCCACTCACTCACTCACTCACCCACCCACTCACTCACTCACCCACCCATCCACTCACTCACCCAGCCACCCACCCACCCACTCATCCACTCACCCAGCCACCCACCCACCCACTCACCCAGCCACCCACCCATTCACCCACCCACCCAACCACTCACCCACCCATCCACCCACTCACCCAGCCACCCACTCACCCACCCACTCACTCACCCACCCACCCATCCACTCACCCACTCACTCACTCACCCACCCACCCACCCACTCACTCACTCACCCACCCACTCACCCACTCTCCCACCCAGTCACTCACCCACCCACCCATCCACTCACCCACTCACTCACCCACCCACTCACCCACCCACCCACCCACTCACCCACCCACCCACTCACTCACCTACCCACCCACTCACCCACTCACCCACTCACCCACTCACCCACCCACCCACACGAACCAAACACACAGACGCCCGCCACGGATGGAGTTGCCAATTCCACGTTTTATTTTGAACACCACCGAGAGAGACGCACAGAACCGGCGACTTGCCTCTCTGAGCCAGAGGGGAGTGGTCACGTGAGAGACACGCCCACCGTGACGTCAGGGGGCGTGGTCTACACCAAGGGCTGGGTGAGTGGGTGGGTGAGTGGCTGGGTGAGTGGGTGGTGAGTGGGTGGGTGAGTGGATGGGTGAGTGGGTGGGTGGGTGAGTGGGTGGGTGGGTGGGTGGGTGAGTGGGTGGGTGAGTGGGTGGGTGAGTGAGTGGGTGGGTGGGTGGGTGAGTGGGTGGGTGAGTGAGTGGGTGGGTCAGTGGGTGAGTAGGTGAATGGGTGGGTGAATGGGTGAGTGGGTGGGTTTGGTGGGTGGGTGGGTGATTGAGTTAGTGGGTGGGTGAGTGGGTGGGTGAGTAGGTGGGTGGGTGGGTGAGTGGGTGGGTGAGTGGGTGGGTGGGTGAGTGGGTGGGTGAGTGGGTTGGTGGGTTGGTGAGTGGGTGGGTGGGTGGGTTGGTGAGTGCGTGGGTGGGTGGGTGAGTGGGTTGGTGAGTGGGTTGGTGGGTGGGTTGGTGAGTGCGTGGGTGGGTGGGTGAGGAAGTTCTTCACTTCTTCAGAAAGTTCAAGAATTCTGAAAAACAGACATTATCATCATCAGCTACAGTATCATCATCAGCCATCAAATATGCACTGTGAATGGGTGGGTGAGCGAATGGGTGAATGAATGGGTGAGTGAATGGGTTAGTGAGTGAATGGGTGAGAGAGTGGGTGAGTGGGTGAATGAATGGGTGAGTGGGTGAGTGAATGGGTGGGTGAGTGAGTTGGTGAGTGAGCAAGTTGGTGAGTGAGTGAGTGAGTGGGTTAGTGAGTGAGTGGTGAGTGAGTGGGTGAGTGAGTGCGTGAGTGAGTGGGTGGGTGAGTAAGTGGGTGAGTGAGTTGGTGAGTGAGTTGGTGAGTGAGTGAGCGGGTGAGTGAGTGAGTGGGTGGGTGAGTAAGTGGGTGGGTGAGTGAGTGAGTGGGTGGGTGAGTGAGTAAGTGAGTGAGTAAGTGAGTGGGTGAGTGAGTTGGTGAGTGAGTGAATGGGTGGGTGAATGGGTGGGTGAGTGAGTGGGTGAGTGAGTGAGTGGGTTGGTGAGTGAGTGAGTTGGTGAGTGAGTTAGTGAGTGAGTGGTGAGTGGGTGGGTGAGTGAGTGGGTGAGTGAGTTAGTGAGTGAGTGGTGAGTGTTTGGGTGAGTGAGTGGCTGAGTGAGTTGGTGAGTGAGTGAGTGAGTGCGTGAGTGGGTGGGTGGGTGAGTGAATGGGTGAGTGAGTAAGTGAGTTGGTGAGTGAGTTGGTGAGTGAGTGGTGAGTAAGTGGGTGAGTGAGTTGGTGAGTAAGTGGGTGAGTAAGTGGGTGAGTGAGTTGGTGAGTGAGTGGGTGAGTGGGTGAGTGAGTTGGTGAGTGAGATGGTGAGTTGGTGAGTGAGTTGGTGAGTGGGTGGGTGAGTAAGTGGGTGGGTGAGTGAGTAAGTGAGTTGGTGAGCGAGTTGGTGAGTGGGTGAGTGAGTTGGTGAGTGAGATGGTGAGTTGGTGAGTGAGTTGGTGAGTGGGTGGGTGAGTAAGTGAGTGGGTGAGTGAGTAAGTGAGTTGGTGAGCGAGTTGGTGAGTGGGTGGGTGAGTAAGTGGGTGGGTGAGTGAGTAAGTGAGTTGGTGAGTGAGTTGGTGAGTGAGTGGTGAGTAAGTGGGTGAGTGAGTTGGCGAGTAAGTGGGTGAGTAAGTGGGTGAGTGAGTTGGTGAGTGAGTGGGTGAGTGAGTTGGTGAGTGAGATGGTGAGTTGGTGAGTGAGTTGGTGAGTGGGTGGGTGAGTAAGTGGGTGAGTGAGTTGGTGAGCGAGTTGGTGAGTGGGTGGGTGAGTAAGTGGGTGGGTGAGTGAGTAAGTGAGTTGGTGAGTGAGTAGGTGAGTAAGTGGGTGGGTGAGTGAGTGAGTGGGTGAGTGAGTGGGTGAGTAAGTGGGTGAGTGAGTTGGTGAGTGAGTGGGTGAGTGGGTGAGTGAGTTGGTGAGTGAGATGGTGAGTTGGTGAGTGAGTTGGTGAGTGGGTGGGTGAGTAAGTGGGTGAGTGAGTTGGTGAGTGAGTGGGTGAGTTGGTGAGTGAGATGGTGAGTTGGTGAGTGAGTTGGTGAGTGGGTGGGTGAGTAAGTGGGTGAGTGAGTTGGTGAGCGAGTTGGTGAGTGGGTGGGTGAGTAAGTGGGTGGGTGAGTGAGTAAGTGAGTTGGTGAGTGAGTAGGTGAGTAAGTGGGTGGGTGAGTGAGTGAGTGGGTGAGTGAGTGGGTGAGTAAGTGGGTGAGTGAGTTGGTGAGTGAGTGGGTGAGTGGGTGAGTGAGTTGGTGAGTGAGATGGTGAGTTGGTGAGTGAGTTGGTGAGTGGGTGGGTGAGTAAGTGGGTGAGTGAGTTGGTGAGTGAGTGGGTGAGTGGGTGAGTGAGTTGGTGAGTGAGATGGTGAGTTGGTGAGTGAGTTGGTGAGTGGGTGGGTGAGTAAGTGGGTGAGTGAGTTGGTGAGCGAGTTGGTGAGTGGGTGGGTGAGTAAGTGGGTGGGTGAGTGAGTAAGTGAGTTGGTGAGTGAGTGAGTGAGTGGGTGAGTGAGTAAGTGAGTGGGTGAGTGAGTTGGTGAGTGAGTGGGTGAGTGGGTGAACCTCCGTAGTTGACGTTTCCGTTGTTCACTTTCCCGGGCGAGGAGATGAACTTCTGCAGGAGGCTGCTGTCAATGTTGAGGGAGGCCAGGATCCCCTTGATGGTCTCCACGCTGAGGAACCCAGATCCATCCTGCAGAGACACACAGAGACACACAGACTCATCATCACCACGCAGACACACAGACTCACCACCACACAGAGAGACACACAGAGACACACAGACTCATCATCACCACGCAGACACACAGACTCACCACCACACACAGAGACACACAGACTCATCATCACCACACAGAGACTCATCACACAGAGACCCATAGACTCATCATCACCACACAGAGACTCATCACACAGAGACACACAGACTCATCATCACCACACACAGACACACAGACTCACCACCACACAGAGAGACACACAGACTCATCACACAGAGACACATAGACTCATCATCACCACGCAGACACACAGACTCACCACCACACAGAGAGACACACAGACTCATTATCACCACACAGAGACACACAGACTCATCACCACCACACACAGAGACACACAGACTCATCATCACCACACACAGAGACACACAGACTCATCACCACCACACACAGAGACACAGACAGACTCATCACCACCACACAGAGACACACAGACTCATCACCACCACACACAGAGACACACAGACTCATCACCACCACACACAGAGACACACAGACTCATCACCACCACACACAGAGACACACAGACTCATCATCACCACACACAGAGACACACAGACTCATCATCACCACACACAGAGACACACAGACTCATCATCACCACACACAGAGACACACAGACTCATCATCACCACACAGAGACACACAGACTCATCATCACCACACACAGAGACACACAGACTCATCACCACCACACACAGAGACACACAGACTCATCACCACCACACACAGAGACACACAGACTCATCACCACCACACACAGAGACACACAGACTCATCACCACCACACACAGAGACACACAGACTCATCACCACCACACAGAGACACACAGACTCATCACCACCACACACAGAGACACACAGACTCATCACCACCACACACAGAGACACACAGACTCATCACCACCACACACAGAGACACACAGACTCATCACCACCACACACAGAGACACACAGACTCATCATCATCACCACACAGAGACACACAGACTCATCACCGCCACACACAGAGACACAGACAGACTCATCACCACACACAGAGACACACAGACTCATCATCACCACACACAGAGACACACAGACTCATCACACAGAGACACACAGACTCATCATCACCACACACAGAGACACAGACTCATCATCACAGAGACACACAGATTCATCACACAGAGACACAAAGACTCATCATCACCACACACAGAGACACACAGACTCATCATCACCACACACAGAGACACACAGACTCATCACCACCACACACAGAGACACACAGACTCATCACCACCACACACAGAGACACACAGACTCATCATCACCACACACAGAGACACACAGACTCATCATCACCACACACAGAGACACACAGACTCATCATCACCACACAGAGACACACAGACTCATCACCACCACACACAGAGACACACAGACTCATCATCACCACACAGAGACACAGACTCATCACCACCACACACAGAGACACACAGACTCATCATCACCACGCAGAGAGACACACAGACTCATCATCACAGAGACACACAGAGACACACAGACTCATCACCACCACACACAGAGACACACAGACTCATCATCACCACACACAGAGACACACAGACTCATCACCACCACACACAGAGACACACAGACTCATCATCACCACACACAGAGACACACAGACTCATCACCACCACACACAGAGACACACAGACTCATCACCACCACACACAGAGACACACAGACTCATCACCACCACACAGAGACTCATCACCACACAGACACACAGACTCATCATCACCACACAGAGACCCAGAGACTCATCATCACCACACAGAGAGACACACAGACTCATCATCACAGAGACACACAGACTCACCACCACACAGAGAGACACACACAGACACACAGACTCATCATCACCACACAGAGACCCAGAGACTCATCATCACCACACAGACACACAGACTCATCATCACCACACACAGAGACACACAGACTCATCATCACCACACACAGAGACACACAGACTCATCATCACCACACACAGAGACACACAGACTCATCACCACCACACACAGAGACACACAGACTCATCACCACCACACACAGAGACACACAGACTCATCATCACCACACACAGAGACACACAGACTCATCACCACCACACACAGAGACACACAGACTCATCATCACCACACAGAGACACACAGACTCACCACCACACAGACTCACCACCACACAGACTCATCATCACCACACAGAGACACACAGACTCATCATCACCACACAGAGACACACAGACTCATCACCACCACACACAGAGACACACAGACTCATCACCACCACACACAGAGACACACAGACTCATCATCACCACACAGAGACACACAGACTCATCATCACCACACAGAGACACACAGACTCATCACCACCACACACAGAGACACACAGACTCATCATCACCACACAGAGACCCAGAGACTCATCATCACCACACACAGAGACACACAGACTCATCATCACCACACACAGAGACACAGACTCATCACCACACAGAGACCCACAGACTCACCACCATACAGAGACCCATAGACTCACCACCACACAGAGACCCACAGACTCATCACCGCACAGAGACACACAGACTCATCACACAGAGACACACAGAGACACAGACTCATCATCACCACACAGAGACTCATCACACAGAGAGACACACAGACTCATCACACAGAGACACAGACTCATCACACAGAGAGCCATAGACTCATCATCACACACAGAGACCCACAGACTCATCACACAGAGACACATAGACTCATCACCACACACAGACTCATCACACAGAGATCCACAGACTCATCATCACCACACAGAGACACACAGACTCATCACCGCACAGAGACCCACAGACTCACCACCACACAGAGTCCCATAGACTCACCACCACACAGAGACCCACAGACTCACCACCACACAGAGACCCACAGACTCACCACCACACAGAGACCCATAGACTCACCACCACACAGAGACCCACAGACTCACCACCACACAGAGTCCCATAGACTCACCACCACACAGAGACCCATAGACTCACCACCACACAGAGACCCATAGACTCATCATCACCACACAGAGACCCATAGACTCACCACCACACAGAGACCCATAGACTCACCACCATACAGAGACCCATAGACTCACCACCACACAGAGACCCATAGACTCACCACCACACAGAGACCCGTAGACTCATCACCACCACACAGAGACCCATAGACTCACCACCACACAGAGACCCATAGACTCACCACCATACAGAGACCCATAGACTCACCACTACACAGAGACCCATAGACTCATCACCACACAGAGACCCATAAACTCATCACCACACAGAGACCCAAAGACTCACCACCACACAGAAACCCATAGAATCACCACCACACAGAGACCCATAGACTCACCACCACACAGAGACCCAAAGACTCACCACCACACAGAGACCCACAGACTCACCACACAGAGACCCATAGAATCACCACCACACAGAGACCCATAGACTCACCACCACACAGAGACCCATAGACTCACCACACAGAGACCCATAGACTCACCACCACACAGAGACACACAGACTCATCACACAGAGACCCACAGACTCACCACCACACAGAGACCCATAGACTCACCACCACACAGCGACCCATAGACTCACCAGCACACAGAGACCCATAGACTCACCACCACACAGAGACACACAGACTCATCACACAGAGACCCACAGACTCACCACCACACAGAGACCCATAGACTCACCAGCACACAGAGACCCATAGAATCACCACCACACAGAGACCCATAGACTCACCACCACACAGAGACACACAGACTCATCACACAGAGACCCACAGACTCACCACCACACAGCGACCCACAGACTCACCAGCACACAGAGACCCACAGACTCACCAGCACACAGAGACCCACAGACTCACCACACAGAGACCCATAGACTCACCACCACACAGAGACCCATAGACTCACCACCACACAGCGACCCACAGACTCACCACCACACAGACCCACAGACTCATCACCACACAGAGACCCACAGACTCACCACCACACAGAGACCCATAGACTCACCAGCACACAGAGACCCAAAGACTCACCACCACACAGAGACCCATAGACTCACCACACAGAGACCCATAGACTCACCACCACACAGAGACCCATAGACTCACCACCACACAGAGACCCATAGACTCACCACCACACAGAGACCCAAAGACTCACCACCACACAGCGACCCACAGACTCACCACACAGAGACCCATAGACTCACCACCACACAGAGACCCATAGACTCACCACCACACAGAGACCCATAGACTCACCACCACACAGAGACCCATAGACTCACCACCACACAGAGACCCATAGACTCATCACCACACAGAGACCCACAGACTCACCACCACACAGAGACCCATAGACTCATCACCACCACACAGAGACCGACAGACTCACCACCACCACACAGAGACCCACAGACTCACCACCACCATACAGAGACCCATAGACTCACCACCACACAGAGACCCACAGACTCACCACCACACAGAGACCCACAGACTCACCACCACCACACAGAGACCCACAGACTCACCACCACCATACAGAGACCCATAGACTCACCACCACACAGAGACCCACAGACTCACCACCACACAGAGACCCATAGACTCATCACCACACAGAGACCCACAGACTCACCACCACACAGAGACCCATAGACTCATCACCGCACAGAGACCCACAGACTCACCACCACACAGAGACCCACAGACTCATCACCACCACACAGAGACCCACAGACTCACCACCACACAGAGACCCATAGACTCATCACCACCACACAGAGACCCACAGACTCACCACCACACAGAGACCCACAGACTCACCACCACACAGAGACCCACAGACTCACCACCACACAGAGACCCACAGACTCACCACCACACAGAGACCCATAGACTCACCACCACACAGAGACCCATAGACTCACCACCACACAGAGACCCATAGACTCACCACCACACAGAGACCCACAGACTCACCACCACACAGAGACCCACAGACTCACCACCACCACACAGAGACCCATAGACTCACCCCCACACAGAGACCCATAGACTCACCACCACACAGAGACCCATAGACTCACCACCACACAGAGACCCACAGACTCACCACCACACAGAGACCCACAGACTCACCACCACCACACAGAGACCCATAGACTCACCACCACACAGAGACCCACAGACTCACCACACCACCGCACAGAGACCCACAGACTCACCCCCACGTGACCCAAAAGTGACCCCGATATTAATGAGGCAGACAGGGCAAGGAAATTCCACGTTGCCAAGCCGAGGACAGTCCATCTCGAACCTTGTCCTTGGACTTGAAGAGCGACGTGAGTTGATCCACGGGGATGGGAAGAGACTTGGCGGCCTTCCCGAGGAACTAGAGAAGGAGTGGGAGGGTGAGTGGGTGGGTGAGTGGGTGGGTGGGTGAGTGAGTGGGTGGGTGGGTGGGTGAGTGGGTGGGACGGTGAGTGAGTGGGTGAGTGAGTGGGTGGGAGGGTGAGTGGGTGGGTGAGTGGGTGGGTGAGTGGGTGAGTGGGTGGGAGGGTGAGTGGGTGGGAGGGTGAGTGAGTGGGTGAGTGAGTGGGTGGGTGGGTGGGAGGGTGAGTGAGTGGGTGAGTGGGTGGGTGGGGGGGTTAGTGAGTGGGTGGGTGGGTGAGTGGGTTAGTTAGTGGGTGGGTGGGTGAGTGGGTTAGTTAGTGGGTGGGTGAGTGGGTGAGTGGGTGAGTGGGTGGGTGGGTGGGCGAGTGGGTGGGTGGGTGGGTGAGTGGGTGAGTGGGTGGGTGGGTGGGTTAGTGAGTGGGTGAGTGAGTGAGTGGGTGGGTGAGTGGGTGGGTGGCTGGGCGAGTGGGTGGGTGGGTGGGTGAGTGGGTGGGTGGGTTAGTGAGTGGGTGAGTGAGTGGGTGAGTGGGTGGGTGAGTGGGTGGGTGGGTGGGTGGGCGAGTGGGTGGGTGGGTGAGTGGGTGAGTGGGTGGAAGGGTGGGTGAGTGGGTGAGTGGGTGGGTGGGAGGGTGAGTGGGTGAGTGGGTGAGTGGGTGGGTGGGTGGGTGAGTGGGTGGGTGGGTGGGTGAGTGGGTGAGTGGGTGGGAGGGTGAGTGGGTGGGAGGGTGAGTGGGTGAGTGGGTGAGTGGGTGGGAGGGTGAGTGGGTGAGTGGGTGGGTGGGTGAGTGAGTGAGTGGGTGGGTGAGTGGGTGAGTGAGTGGGTGGGTGAGTGGGTGAGTGAGTGAGTGGGTGAGTGAGTGGGTGGGTGGGTGGGTGGGTGGGTGAGTGGGTGGGTGAGTGGGTGAGTGAGTGGGTGGGTGAGTGAGTGAGTGGGTGAGTGGGTGAGTGAGTGAGTGGGTGGGTGAGTGGGTGAGTGAGTGGGTGAGTGGGTGGGTGAGTGGGTTAGTGAGTGAGTGGGTGGGTGAGTGAGTGGGTGGGTGAGTGGGGGGGTGGGAGGGTGGGAGGGTGAGTGGGTGAGTGGGGGGGTGAGTGGGTGGGTGAGTGGGGGGGTGAGTAGGTGGGTGGGTGGGTGAGTGGGTGGGTGGGTGGGTGAGTGGGTGGGTGGGTGGGTGGGTGGGTAAGTGGGTGGGTGAGTGGGTGGGTGAGTGGGTGGGTGAGTGGGTTAGTGAGTGAGTGGGTGGGTGAGTGGGTGGGTGAGTGGGTGGGTGAGTGGGGGGGTGGGAGGGTGGGAGGGTGAGTGGGTGAGTGGGGGGGTGAGTGGGTGGGTGAGTGGGGGGGTGAGTGGGTGAGTGGGTGGGTGGGAGGGTGAGTGGGTGGGTGAGTGAGTGGGTGAGTGGGTGGGTGGGTGGGTGAGTGAGTGGGTGGGTGGGTGGGTGAGTGGGTGAGTGGGTGGGTGGGTGGGAGGGTGGGGGGGTGAGTGGGTGGGTGGGAGGGTGGGGGGGTGAGTGGGTGAGTGAGTGGGTGAGTGAGTGGGTGGGTGGGTGGGTGAGTGGGTGAGTGAGTGAGTGAGTGGGTGGGTGGGTGGATGGGTGAGTGGGTGAGTGGGTGGGTGGGTGGGTGAGTGGGTGAGTGCGTGAGTGGGTGAGTGAGTGGGAGGGTGAGTGGGAGGGTGGGTGAGTGGGTGGGTGAGTGGGTGAGTGGGTGAGTGGGTGGGTGGGTGAGTGAGAGGGTGGGTGAGTGGGTGAGTGGGTTAGTGGGTGAGTGGGTGGGTGAGTGGGTGGGTGGGTGAGTGGGTGCGTGGGTGGGTGGGTGGGTAGGTTAGTTGGTTGGTGAGTGAGTGGGTGGGTGGGTGGGTTAGTGAGCGAGTGAGTGGGTGGGTGAGTGAGTGGGTTAGTGAGTGGATGGGTGAGTGGGTGGGTGGGTGGGTGAGTGGGAGGGTGAGTGGGTGGGTTAGTGAGTGGGTGGGTGAGTGGGTGGGTGGGTGAGTGAGTGGGAGGGTGAGTGGGTTAGTGAGTGAGTGGGTGAGTGGGTGGGTGGGTGAGTGGGTTAGTGAGTGAGTGGGTGAGTGGGTGGGAGGGTGAGTGGGTTAGTGAGTGAGTGGTTGGGTGGGTGAGTGGGTGAGTGGGTGCGTGGGTGGGTGGGTAGGTTAGTTGGTTGGAGAGTGAGTGGGTGGGTGGGTGGGTGAGTGAGTGGGTGGGTGGGTTAGTGAGCGAGTGAGTGGGTGGGTGAGTGAGTGAGTGGGTGAGTGGGTGGGTGAGTGGGTGAGTGGGTGCGTGGGTGGGTGGGTGGGTATGTTAGTTGGTTGGTGAGTGAGTGGGTGGGTGAGTGAGTGGGTGGGTGGGTTAGTGAGCGAGTGAGTGGGTGGGTGAGTGAGTGAGTGGGTGGGTGGGTGAGTGGGTGAGTGGGTGGGTGGGTTAGTTAGTGGGTGGGTGAGTGAGTGGGTGGGTGGGTTAGTGAGTGGGTGGTTGGGTGGGTGGGTGAGTGGGTGGGTGAGTGGGTGGGTTAGTGAGTGGGTGGGTTAGTGAGTGGGTGGGTGAGTGAGTGGGTTGGTTAGTGAGTGGGTGGGTGAGTGAGTAGGTGGGTGGGTGGGTTACTGAGTCAGTGGGTGAGTGGGTGAGTGAGTGGGTAGGTGAGTGAGTGAGAGAGTGGTGAGTAGGTGAGTGGGTGAACGGGTGGGTGGGTGAGTGTTTGAGTGAGTGGGTGAGTGATTGAGTGGGTTGATGTCTGGGTGGCTGAGTTGACTCATTTGCTCAAACACTAACCCACTGAACCCACTCACTCACCCACTCACCCACTCACCCACCCACTCAATCACTCACTAAGCTCCCCCTGTAAATACTTAAACAGGCGGTTTGGGCAAGTTCCCCACTCACGACCAAACTCAGGTCGCCGGGTTCGTAGCGCAGTGCGCTAACCGCAGCCCCACCACTCACCCACTCACTCACCCACTCACCCATCTACTCACTTAACCACTCACCCACCCACTCACCGACACACTCACTCACTCACCCACTCACTCACCCACTCACCCACTCACTCACCCACCCACCCACCCACTCACCCACCCACCCACCCACTCACCCACTCACCCACCCACTCACCCACCCACCCACCCACTCACCCACCCACTCACCCACTCACTCACCCACTCACCCACTCACCCACTCACCCACCCACTCACTGACTTACATCCATATCTGCTGAGAGTTGAGCTGCGTGTGGGAGCTGCGAAGGTGAAGATGTGAGCCCTGTGACAATCTACTCACAGCCGCAGCACCTCCATTTATACTCAGCGGAGTGTTTACATTCCTCTGTATCCCTCCGCGAAAACCGCACCCCCCTGCATCGAGAAAAAAGTAGTTCCGTCCAACCGTTCGTTCATCCGCTAACTCAGTCACTCACTCACTCACCACCTCACCCACTTACTCACCCACTCAGTCACTCACTCACCCACTCACCCACTCACTCACTCACCCACTCACCCACTCACTCACTCACTCACCACCTCACCCACTTACTCACCCACTCAGTCACTCACCCACTCACCCACTCACTCACTCACCCACTCACCCACTCACTCACTCACCACCTCACCCACTTACTCACCCACTCAGTCACTCACCCACTCACCCACTCACTCACTCACTCACCCACTTACCCGCTCACTCACTCACCCACCCACTCACTCACCCACCTACTCACTCACCCACCCACCCACTCACCCACTCACCCACCCACTCACCCACCCACCCACTCACCCACCCACCCACTCACTCAACCACCCACCCACCCACCCACTCACCACCTCACCCACTTACTCACCCACTCAGTCACTCACCCACTCACCCACTCACTCACTCACCCACTTACCCGCTCACTCACTCACTCACCCACCCACTCACTCACTCACCCACTAACTCACCCACCTACTCACTCACCCACCCACCCACTCACCCACTCACCCACCCACTCACCCACCCACCCACTCACCCACTCACCCACCCACTCACCCACCCACCCACTCACCCACTCACCCACTCACTCACTCACCCACCCACTCACCCACTCACCCACTCACCCACCCACTCACCCACCCACCCACCCACTCACCCACTCACCCACTCACTCACTCACCCACCCACTCACCCACTCACCCACTCACCCACCCACTCACCCACCCACCCACTCACCCACCCACTCACCCACCCACTCACCCACCCACTCACCCACCCACCCACTCACCCACTCACTCACTCACCCACCCACTCACCCATTTCCACACTCACCACAATCATCATCTACATGAGGTGGGGAAGTCCACATCGCTGTTAGAGGCTACCTGGGGAAGCTTTACCTGACCATCAGCACTTGCCCCTACAGCCCCGTGCGAGGCTACCTGGGGGATCTTTGTCTTTACCTGGCCATCAGCACTTGCCCCTACAGCCCCGTGCGAGGCTACCTGGGGGAGCTTTGTCTTTACCTGTCCATCAGCACTTGCCCCTACAGCACCATGCGAGGCTACCTGGGGGAGCTTTGTCTTTGTGTCTGGGTGTGTGGAGTGCCCCAGGGATGTTGGATGGGTGATGGAAAATCAACTTCAGCTGACACCCAGAGGAGGCATCTTGAAGGTGAGAGGGTGAGTGGGTGAGTGGGTGGGTGAGAGGGTGAGTGGGTGGGTGGGTGGGTGAGTGAGTGGGTGGGTGGGTGAGTGGGTGAGTGGGTGGGTGAGAGGGTGAGTGGGTGGGTGGGTGGGTGAGTGAGTGGGTGGGTGAGTGGGTGAGTGGGTGGGTGGGTGGGTGAGTGGGTCGGTGGGTGAGTGGGTGGGTGAGTGAGTGGGTGGGTGGGTGAGTGGGTGAGTGGGTGAGTGGGTGGGTGGGTGGGTGAGAGGGTGAGTGAGTGGGTGGGTGGGTGAGTGGGTGAGTGGGTGAGTGAGTGGGTGGGTGAGTGGGTGGGTGGGTGGGTGAGAGGGTGAGTGGGTGGGTGGGTGGGTGAGTGGGTGAGTGGGTGGGTGAGAGGGTGAGTGGGTGGGTGGGTGGGTGGGTGAGTGAGTGGGTGGGTGGGTGAGTGGGTGAGTGGGTGGGTGGGTGGGTGAAAGGGTGAGTGAGTGGGTGAGTGGGTGAGTGGGTGGGTGAGAGGGTGAGTGGGTGGGTGGGTGAGTGAGTGGGTGGGTGAGTGGGTGAGTGGGTGAGTGGGTGGGTGAGAGGGTGAGTGAGTGGGTGGGTGGGTGAGTGAGTGGGTGGGTGAGTGGGTGGGTGAGAGGGTGAGTGGGTGGGTGGGTGAGTGGGTGAGTGAGTGGGTGGGTGAGTGGGTGAGTGGGTGGGTGAGTGGGTGGGTGGGTGAGTGAGTGGGTGGGTGAGTGGGTGAGTGGGTGAGTGGGTGGGTGGGTGAGTGGGTGGGTGAGTGGGTGGGTGGGTGGGTGGGTGAGTGGGTGGGTGGGTGGGTGAGTGGGTGGGTGAGTGGGTGAGTGGGTGAGTGGGTGGGTGAGTGGGTGAGTGGGTGAGTGAGTGGGTGGGTGAGTGGGTGGGTGGGTGGGTGAGAGGGTGAGTGGGTGGGTGGGTGGGTGAGTGGGTGAGTGAGTGGGTGGGTGAGTGGGTGAGTGGGTGGGTGGGTGAGTGGGTGGGTGAGTGGGTGGGTGGGTGAGAGGGTGAGTGAGTGGGTGAGTGGGCGAGTGGGTGGGTGGATGGGTGGGTGAGTGGGTGAGTGGGTGGGTGAGTGGGTGGGTGAGTGGGTGAGTGGGTGGGTGAGTGGGTGGGTGGGTGAGTGGGTGGGTGAGTGGGTGGGTGGGTGGGTGGGTGAGTGAGTGAGTGGGTGGGTGAGTGGGTGAGTGGGTGGGTGGGTGAGTGGGTGGGTGGGTGGGTGAGTGAGTGGGTGGGTGAGTGGGTGAGTGGGTGGGTGGGTGTGGGTGGGTGGGTGAGTGGGTGGGGGTGGTGGGTGGGTGGTGGGTGGGTGGTGGTGGGTGGGTGAGTGGGTGAGTGGGTGGGTGAGGGGTGAGTGGGTGGGTGGGGGTGTGGGGGTGAGTGGGTGGTGAGTGGGTGAGTGTGTGGGTGGGTGAGTGGGTGGGTGAGTGGGTGGGTGGGTGAGTGGTGTGTGGGTGAGTGAGTGGGTGGGTGAGTGGGTGAGTGGGTGGGTGGGTGAGTGGTGGGTGAGTGGGGGTGGGTGGGTGGTGTGTGAGTGGGTGGGGTGGGTGGGTGGGTGGGTGGGTGGGTGGGTGGGTGGGTGGGGGTGGGTGAGGGGTGTGTGAGTGGTGGGTGGTGGGTGGGTGGGGGTGGGGGGTGGGGTGGGTGGGGGGTGGTGTGGGTGGGTGGGTGGGGGTGGGTGGTGGGTGAGTGGGTGGGTGGGGTGGTGTGGGGGTGGGTGGGGGTGGGTGGGGTGTGGGTGGTGGTGGGGGGTGGGTGGGTGGGTGGGTGGGTGGTGGGTGGGGGTGGTGGGTGGGTGGGTGGGTGGTGGGTGGGGTGGGTGGGTGGGTGAGTGGGTGGGTGGTGGGGTGGGTGGGTGGGTGGTGGGTGGGTGGGTGGGTGGGGGGTGAGTGGGTGGGTGGGTGGGTGAGTGGGTGGGTGGGTGGGTGGTGTGGTGGGTGGGTGGGGGGTGGGTGGGTGGGTGGGGGTGGGTGGGTGGTGAGTGGGTGAGTGGGTGGGGAGTGGGTGAGTGGGTGGGTGGGTGAGTGGGTGGGTGAGTGGGTGGGTGGGTGGGTGGATGGGTTGACACACTAGAGAACACACCACCATGGGTCTCTGTGTGTTGATGAGTCTGTGGGTCTCTGTGTGGTGGTGAGTCTATGGGTCTCTGTGTGGTGGTGAGTCTGTGGGTCTCTGTGTAGTGGTGAGTCTGTGGGTCTCTGTGTGTTGATGAGTCTATGGCTCTCTGTGTGGTGGTGAGTCTGTGGGTCTCTGTGTAGTGGTGAGTCTGTGGGTCTCTGTGTGGTGATGAGTCTATGGGTCTCTGTGTGGTGGTGAGTCTGTGGGTCTCTGTGTAGTGGTGAGTCTGTGGGTCTCTGTGTGGTGGTGAGTCTATGGCTCTCTGTGTGGTGGTGAGTCTATGGGTCTCTGTGTGGTGGTGAGTCTATGGGTCTCTGTGTAGTGGTGAGTCTACGGGTCTCTGTGTGGTGGTGAGTCTATGGGTCTCTGTGTAGTGGTGAGTCTACGGGTCTCTGTGTGGTGGTGAGTCTATGGGTCTCTGTGTGGTGGTGAGTCTGTGGGTCTCTGTGTGGTGGTGAGTCTATGGGTCTCTGTGTGGTGGTGAGTCTATGGCTCTCTGTGTGGTGGTGAGTCTATGGGTCTCTGTGTGGTGGTGAGTCTATGGGTCTCTGTGTGGTGGTGAGTCTATGGGTCTCTGTGTGGTGGTGAGTCTATGGGTCTCTGTGTGGTGGTGAGTCTATGGGTCTCTGTGTGGTGGTGAGTCTGTGGGTCTCTGTGTGGTGGTGAGTCTATGGGTCTCTGTGTGGTGGTGAGTCTGTGGCTCTCTGTGTGGTGGTGAGTCTATGGGTCTCTGTGTGGTGGTGAGTCTATGGGTCTCTGTGTGGTGGTGAGTCTATGGGTCTCTGTGTGGTGGTGAGTCTATGGGTCTCTGTGTGGTGGTGAGTCTATGGGTCTCTGTGTGGTGGTGAGTCTATGGGTCTCTGTGTGGTGGTGAGTCTATGGGTCTCTGTGTGGTTGAACCCTCTAAGCGATCAGGCATGTTCCATTAACAGTACGATCTTGTCTAGACCGCATTCTGTCCTCATGTCTAAACCGGTTAAGCAATCCACGTGGTTGATCTCTCTCTGTGTGTCTGTGTGTGTCTCTCAGTGACATCACCATCATCTATCCACTGCTGGATAGAGATCAATGTGGTGGTGGTGTGTTCTCTAGTGTGTCAACCCATCCACCCACCCACCCACCCACTAACTCACCCACTCATCCACCTACCCAACCATCCACTAACTCATCCACCCACTCATCCACTCATCCACCCACTCACCCACCCACCCACCCAATCATCCACCCACCCATCCACTCATCCATCCACCCACTCACCCACCCACCCAATCATCCACCCACCCATCCACTCATCCACCCACTCATCCACTTACTCAATAACTCACCCCCCCCCCACCCCACACACCCCCCATTCGCCCACCCCACCCACTCACCCACCCACTCACCCACCCATCCACCCCCCACTCATCCACCCACTCACCCACTCACCCATCCACCCACCCACTCACCCATCCACCCACTCATCCACTTACTCAACAACTCACCCCACCCACCCCACCCACTCACCCCACCCACTCACCCCACCCACTCACCCCACCCACTCACCCCACCCACTCACCTCACTCCCTCCACCCCCCTCCATCCGCCCACCCACTCACCCATCCGCCCACCCACTCACCCTCCGCCCATCCACCCACCCACTCACCCATCCACCCACCCACTCACCCATCCACCCACCCACTCACCCATCCACCCACCCACTCACCCATCCACCCACCCACTCACCCATCCACCCACCCACTCACCCATCCACTCACCCACTCACCCATCCACCCACCCACTCACCCATCCACTCACCCACTCACCCATCCACTCACCCACTCACCCATCCACCCACCCACTCACCCATCCACTCACCCACTCACCCATCCACCCACCCACTCACCCATCCACCCACCCACTCACCCATCCACCCACCCACTCACCCATCCACTCACCCACTCACCCATCCACCCACCCACTCACCCATCCACCCACCCACTCACCCATCCACCCACCCACTCACCCATCCACCCACCCACTCACCCATCCACCCACCCACTCACCCATCCACTCACCCACTCACCCATCCACCCACCCACTCACCCATCCACCCACCCACTCACCCATCCACCCACCCACTCACCCATCCACCCACCCACTCACCCATCCACCCACCCACTCACCCATCCACCCACCCACTCACCCATCCACTCACCCACTCATCCCCCTACCCATCTACCCATCCACCCACCCACTCACCCATCCACCCACCCACTCACCCATCCACCCACCCACTCACCCCCTCCACCCCCCCCCATCCACCCACCCACTCACCCATCCACCCACCCACTCACCCATCCACCCACCCACTCACCCATCCGCCCACCCACTCACCCTCCGCCCATCCACTCACCCACTCACCCATCCACCCACCCACTCACCCATCCACCCACCCACTCACCCATCCACCCACCCACTCACCCATCCACCCACCCACTCACCCATCCACTCACCCACTCACCCATCCACCCACCCACTCACCCATCCACTCACCCACTCACCCATCCACCCACCCACTCACCCATCCACCCACCCACTCACCCATCCACTCACCCACTCACCCATCCACCCACCCACTCACCCATCCACTCACCCACTCACCCATCCACCCACCCACTCACCCATCCACCCACCCACTCACCCATCCACCCACCCACTCACCCATCCACTCACCCACTCACCCATCCACCCACCCACTCACCCATCCACCCACCCACTCACCCATCCACTCACCCACTCACCCATCCACCCACCCACTCACCCATCCACTCACCCACTCACCCATCCACCCACCCACTCACCCATCCACCCACCCACTCACCCATCCACCCACCCACTCACCCATCCACTCACCCACTCACCCATCCACCCACCCACTCACCCATCCACCCACCCACTCACCCATCCACTCACCCACTCACCCATCCACCCACCCACTCACCCATCCACTCACCCACTCACCCATCCACCCACCCACTCACCCATCCACCCACCCACTCACCCATCCACCCACCCACTCACCCATCCACTCACCCACTCACCCATCCACCCACCCACTCACCCATCCACCCACCCACTCACCCATCCACTCACCCACTCACCCATCCACCCACCCACTCACCCATCCACTCACCCACTCACCCATCCACCCACCCACTCACCCATCCACCCACCCACTCACCCATCCACCCACCCACTCACCCATCCACTCACCCACTCACCCATCCACCCACCCACTCACCCATCCACCCACCCACTCACCCATCCGCCCACCCACTCACCCTCCGCCCATCCACCCACCCACTCACCCACCCACTCACCCATCCACCCACCCACTCACCCATCCACCCACCCACTCACCCATCCACCCACCCACTCACCCACTCATCCCCCTACCCATCTACTCATCCACCCACCCACCCCCCACTCATCCACCCACCCACCCACCCCCCACTCATCCCCCCACTCATCCCCCCACTCATCCACCCACCCACCACCCACTCATCCACCCACTCATCCACTTACTCAACAACTCACCCCACCCACCCCACCCACTCACCCCACCCACTCACCCCACCCACTCACCCCACCCACTCACCCCACCCACTCACCTCACCCACCCCCCCCCCTCCATCCGCCCACCTGCATTAAAACGCCACGAATAGCACACGAGGCTGGAACAGCTGACATCTGTATTCACAAACACAACACACACAGAGGCAAAAGGCCCCGGGGTAGCTCACGCGATCTGCAGCGGGCAAGTGCTGCCCAGGTGTCGTCACAACGCCAAGGGCAGGAACAGCTGCCAGAGACAAAGGTCCCCCGTGTAGCCTCTAGCAGGCTGCAGGGGCAAGTGCTGTTAGGAGCGAGTAGAAGCGGCGTCTTTGAAGGCTACCGGCACTGTGGCTACACACACAGACACAGACACACACATAGACACACACATAGACACACACATAGACACACACACGAACACACACACTGACACACACACAGACACACACATAGACACACACACTGACACACACACTGACACACATAGACAGACACACACACTGACACACACACAGACACACACAGACACACACACTGACACACACACTGACACATATACAGACACACACACAGACACACACAGACACACATACACACACACTGACACATATACAGACACACACACAGACACACACACTGACACACACACTGACACACACACAGACACACATAGACACACACACTGACACACACACTGACACACATAGACAGACACACATACACACACGGACACACACACAGACACACACACTGACACATATACAGACACACACACATAGACACACACACAGACACACACATAGACACACACACTGACACACATAGACACACACACAGACACACACACAGACACACACACAGACACACACATAGACACACACACTGACACACATAGACACACACACAGACACACACACAGACACACAGACACAGACACACACACTGACACACATAGACAGACACACATACACACACAGACACACACACTGACACACACACTGACACATATACAGACACACACACAGACACACACAGACACACAGACACACATAGACACACACATAGACACACACACAGACACACATACACACACGGACACACACACAGACACACACACTGACACATATACAGACACACACACAGACACACACACTGACACACACAGACACACAGACACACATAGACACACACATAGACACACACACAGACACACATACACACACGGACACACACACAGACACACACACTGACACATATACAGACACACACACAGACACACACACTGACACACACAGACACACAGACACACATAGACACACACATAGACACACACACTGACACACACTGACACACATAGACACACACAGACACACACAGACACAGACACACACATAGACACACACACTGACACACACACTGACACACATAGACAGACACACATACACACACGGACACACACACATAGACACACACACTGACACACACAGACACACAGACACACATAGACACACACATAGACACACACACTGACACACACACTGACACACACACTGACACACATAGACAGACACACATACACACACGGACGGACACACAGACACACACACTGACACATATACAGACACACACACACAGACACACATAGACACACACACTGACACACACACTGACACACATAGACAGACACACATACACACACGGACACACACACAGACACACACACTGACACATATACAGACACACACACACAGACACACATAGACACACACACTGACACACACACTGACACACATAGACAGACACACATACACACACGGACACACACACAGACACACACACTGACACATATACAGACACGCACACAGACACACACACACACAGACACACACACTGACACACACAGACACACAGACACACATAGACACACACATAGACACACACACTGACACACACTGACACACATAGACACACACAGACACACACAGACACAGACACACATAGACACACACACTGACACACACAGACACACAGACAGACACACATAGACACACAAACACACACACACACTGACACACACACTGACACACATAACAACAATAATCGCCATTCGCCACTAAGTGGCGGTGACGTCACCACGACGCTTGTGCCAGGCCAAGTGCACCTTGAGGCCACGTGAAGTGTCGAACGCCCGCTGGCAGGAGGTCACGGGGCAGACCCAGCAGGTGCCACGGGTCGACTGACCGAGATGACCGAGATGACTGGCTGATGCACCACCTGTGCCCCCTACTGTACCAACTTGCTGTGCTTTAGCCACCCGGAGCTCCGCTCGTTGTTGTGAGCGTCGCTCCTCCGCCCAACTGCCCAGTAGCGTCCTTCACGAGCCTCCTCCACAGAGGCCGATCTTGACACCGCTGGTACCGGTCATCGGCAAATCCACTCAGCTCCACGTCCTCCTGTACCACATCACTCCATCTCTTCTCTAGCCCGTGCCGCGCCCGTTTAGCCCCCTCGATCCGGCCGAACAAAAGCTGCTTAGGCATGCGGTGATTGGGCATGCGGGCTACATGACCCAGCCAACGCAGCCTTGCCTGCCGGAGGAGCTCACCGATGGGACTTTGCCCAGATCTTTCAAGGATTTGTGAGCTCCTCACACAATCCAGCCTGCAGGTTAAACCCAGGATGGATCGTAGGCAGGCCAGCCTAAATGTTTCTAACCGGTGAAGACGTTCCATTAGGGGAGGTCCACCTTTCGCAAGCGTAGAGAAGGGAGGGAATGACTGTGGCCGAGAAGACCTGAAGCTTCGTGCGGAGCGACAGACCAGGTAGCTTCCACACAGCGTTACGCAACCGATGAAAATATTTTGCCGCTCGACTGATTCTGAGTGAGACCTCTCTTATTAAACTGGAGCCGGTCATGAGCACACTGCCCAGGTTATGGGAAACTCTCCACTCTCTCCACAACTGCCCCATCACCGATTGGGAGTTGTGGGGGTGGAGTGTCCGATGGTACAAAATACCCAGGCAGGTGCTTAGTTTTGGTGGGGCTGATGGTAAGGCCCCACCTCTTAGTGGCACGCTCCAGTCTCAGCAGCAGCGTCTCCAACTCCTCCTCTGAGTGAGCGGCAATCGCCAGATCATCGGCGTACACAACGCGGTTGACCAATAGGGAGCCATCCGTCACAGTTCCTATGATTGCTTTTTCATTGCTTTCATGGCTTTATTTTGGTGATTTCTAAAAGTGTTTTGGTTTGGCCATGTTTGTGTTGTTGTAGTACAGAGTCAGACTGATGGCCTTAATCTAAGTTGTCTTGTGGTTGTTGTTGTTGTTGTTTGACTTTTATGGCTTTATTTTGGTGATTTCTAAAAGTGTATTGGTTTAGCCATGTTTGTGTTGTTGTAGTACAGAGTTAGACTGATGGCCTTAATCTAAGTTGTCTTGTGGTTGTTGTTGTTGTTGTTTGACTTGCATCCCACTGGGATTTGTGCACACAGCGTTGGTGTGTAACGGTGCTTTTTCTGCAACATTTTGCTGTCTTTTCTTGGATTTTCTGTTTGCACTCAGTCACACATAGTCACTTCAAGATGTTTTTTGTTCAAGTTTTTGTTTTACGTTTGTTGCGGTTGCACCCGATTCAAGAGCCGAATGGCTCACAGGGCTATATACTTAATACATGAACTTGAACTTGAACTCACCCGATCATCGCGGGTTGTCACCGTGTAATGCCGGCCCTGGAGAGAGCCACGGCTTGCGGTGTAGCGACATCGGCCCTAGGGGTTCCGAGTGAGCGCTGGAAGGCACCACGCTCTGCATGCAACGGCAGCCCCTGAGGATCGGGTGTGAGAGTGTGCGCCCCATTGGGAAGGTGTCACTGGAGGCCGTGGCCCGAGAGGAGACGTGACCGATGAAATCTACAGAGGGGCCCCAAGGTGGGGGCTGGGAGTGGTCACGTGGTCGGGGTCCAGATCCTGCCGGAGGATTCTGGAAGGTGGGCGTGGCCAAGGGGGGGGGGGGCCACGCCGCTGAGGATAAAAGCCGGGTCCTCCCAGAGAGACCGGTTTTGTTATTCACCCTGAAGAAATCTTCGTCTACATTCTACGTTCTAGATTTGAAGCTTTCGTGACTGCAAGGATTCATACGCTTTGGTGTTTTCGGTAAAGTAACGTAGGTAAAAAAAAAATACAAAATAAAAGGAATAATATTTAATAAGTAATTATGATATTTTATAGAAATAAATAAATATTAAATATCCCAAATAATAGAAATAAAATATTAAATCACGACGTTTCGGAGGCAACACAAGTCTCCGTCATCAGGTGGGACCGTCACAGCTGAATTTACTGTATCAAGTGATACATTCTACGTCCTGCAGGTGGTGGCTAGGGGTGGCCACGTGGTCGGGGTGGAGATCCTGCCGGAGGATTCTGGAAGGTGGGCGTGGCCAAGGGGGGCGTGGCCACTCCGCTGAGGATAAAAGCCGGGTCCTCCCAGAGAGACCGGCATTGTTGTTCACCCTGAAGAAATCTTCGTCTACGTTCTAGATGTGAAGCTTTCGTGACTGCAAGGATTCATACGCTTTGGTGTTTTCGATAAAGTCACGCAGAGGAAAAAATAAAAATAAATGTAAATAAGAAATAAAAAATGAAAGGAATAATATTTAATAAATAATTATGCTATTTTATAGAAATAAATAAATATTAAATATACCTAATTATAGAAATAAAATAATAAAAATCACGACGTTTCGGAGGCAACACAAGTCTCCGTCATCAGGTGGGACCATCACAGCTGAATTTACTGTATCAAGTGATACATTCTACGTCCTGCAGGTGGTGGCTAGCGGTGGTCATGTGGACGGGGTCCAGATCCTGCCAGAGGATTCTGGAAGGTGGGCGTGGCCAAGGGGGGCGTGGCCACGCCGCTGAGGATAAAAGCCGGGTCCTCCCAGAGAGACCGGCATTGTTGTTCACCCTGAAGAATCTTCGTCTACATTCTACGTTCTAGATTTGAAGCTTTCGTGACTGCAAGAATTCATACGCTTTGGTGTTTTCGGTAAAGTCACCGTGTAGGTAAAAAAATAAAAATAAATTTAAATAAGAAATAAAAAATAAAAGGAATAATATTTAATAAATAATTATGCTATTTTATAGAAATAAATAAATATAAAATATCCCAAATGATAGAAATAAAATAATAAATCACGACGTTTCGGAGGCAACACAAGTCTCCGTCATCAGGTGGGACCATCACAGCTGAATTTACTGTATCAAGTGATACATTCTACGTCCTGCAGGTGGTGGCTAGCGGTGGTCACGTGGACGGGGTCCAGATCCTGCCAGAGGATTCTGGAAGGTGGGCGTGGCCAAGGGGGCCGCTGTTGTTCATCCTGAAGAAATCTTCGATCTCGATTTGAAGCTTTCGTGACTGCAGGAATCCATACTCGTTGCTATGGTAAAGTCACGAGGGTAGAGAAAATATAAACAAAATAAAAACATCCTCTTGGTTCTTTCGGTAAAGTCATCACGTAGAAGGGAAGTAATAAAATAATAAAAATAAAACACAATAATTAAATACAATTCTCACGACGTTTCGGCCACAACGCAAGCAGCCGTCCTCAGGTGGAGAACAGGTCTGTCGAGAAGACAGCGTCTGAATGAAACACCCCCAGGTTTGGAGCGACTATTTAAGCTGCTGGGTTGGAGGGGGGAAGGGCGCCTTGACAAAAGAATTTGCATATCAAGAGGGATTTTAGCATATTTTCGTTGGAAATGCAGATATGCGATTAGTACTACTTGTGAAATGCGTCGGAGGTTTGGCGGGGGTTTAAAGTCATGTTTTGGCCGTGCAAAATCTAAACAATCGATCGCGACGTTTCGATCGCATCACGCAAGCGGCCGTCCTCATGCGGATTATTTTTTATTTTGTTTTATTTTTCCACCAACGATACGTTGTGAGTAGCGGAGTTAGCCTGGTGCAGAGGTCGCAACCGGATACCCGATACCCGTACCCTACCCGATACCCGGCTACCCGTACCCGGCCGGGTACGGGTAGCCGTTTGCGACCCTGGTGCGGCTGGGTACGGGTACGGGTAGGCCGTGAGTCACTGGTGAGTCACCGTGATTGTCACTCATTTCCCAACGTCTTGTCTCTTCTCACAATTCAAGTTCCTAGAATCAACCCACCCGCGCCTGCAACGTGGCTTCATCCCAGAGGTCGCAATCGGGTACCCGATACCCGTACCCTACCCGATACCCGGCCGGGTACGGGTAGCCGGGTATCGGGTACGGCCGGGTACGGGTACGGGTACCCGTTTGCGACCCTGGTGCGGCCGGGTACGGGTACGGGTAAGGAATCAAAACCCGTTTGCGACCTCTACCCTGGTGTGCTCCAGCACCATCATAGTTTGTTGTTTAGCTAAGGGGCAGTTCACCAAGTGTGTTGATGATTACACTGGTCAACAAAAATAAAAACATGTTTTTCTGGCCTGGACTGTTGCAGCTGTTCTAGACTCATTTCTTCAGGGTGCCGATTCCAAATCTGATTTGCTCAGATTTGGTCCGTCACATCTCACTTTTATGCTATCGGCATACCCCGTTTTCATTGATTTTACCCGAAATTAACTCCGTCACTTATGATTGCAAGTTGTTGCGAGTCAGTGACTGCTTTGGTGTTAAAATATGGTGCTGTATTTTTAGGACAGTGTGTTTATAACATCATCATTTTATGTAGATGTCCACATTTATTTAATATTTTTCTTCCGCAGTTTTTATTGAAAATGCAATATTTCATATCTCAAAAACCTGATGTGATAGACAAAATCGGACGCCAGATTTGGAATCAGCATTCCCAAAATTACCTTGAAACCTTTGGAATACTTTATTCCAGAAAAAGTGTGTTGGTGATTATAAATGTGTTGCCTCCAAGTGTACGTCTGCAACTCAGTTGAACTCGCTACATCTGTGCCAGATGGAAATTCCTGCTGTACAGCTATTGAAGGCTTCACGAACTACGCGGTCAAAATAGATGTTAAATAATGTGGGAGCCAGAGGACATCCCTGTCGCACCCCAAGGTGTACAGGGAAAGGCTCCGACTCCCGGCCACGTAGTTTTACCCGGGCCCGCTCACCATCATGAAGGTCCTTAATGATCGTGAGCAGAGGGTCAGGGACTCCGAAAGCACGAAGAACAACCCAGAGCCCAGGCCTACTGATGATATCAGAGGCCTTGACCAGGTCAATTAAGCAGAGATGTAGGTCTTGTTGGAATTCCCTACACCTCTGCTGTAGCAGACGGACAGAAAATATGGCATCTGTGCAGGACCGCCCTTTCCTGAAACCGCATTGGTAAACCGCATTAGGGCTCCGCAAGCCTCTCCTCAGCGTGCCTGTCAAGGCGATGTTGCATAATCCTTGCCAGGACCTTTACCGGCACACTGAGGAATGAGACGCCCCTGTAGTTGTTACAGTCTGTGCGGTCCCCCTTCTTAAAGAGGGGGACCACCAGGGCATCCTTCCAATCCTGCGGAACCCGTCCAGTGGTCCAGACTGTTGTTATGATGTCACGTAGGGCAGTCTGTGCACAAACGCCACCCTCCCTGAGCATTTCGCTTGGGAGATCATCTCTGCCCGGTGCCTTTCCTGGTCACACACACACAGACACACACACAGACACACACACAGACACACACACACACACAGCCACACACAGACACACACACAGACACACACACACACATACACACACACAGACACACACACACACACACAGACACACACACACAGACTAACACACACACACACAGACACACACACACAGACACACACACACAGACACACACACAGACACACACACACAGACACACACACAGACACACACACACACAGACACACAGACACACAGCCACACACACACACAGACACACACAGACACACACACAGACACACACACACAGACACACACACACAGACACACACACAGAAACACACACAGACACACACACATTGACACACACACACACACACATACACACTCACACACACACAGACACACACACACACACACTGGCGCTCCGGGCATGCTTCGTGCCAGCGCGAGTGGTGTAGGGTGTGGCGATGCATACCAACATCACCTGAGCTGCCAACTCCCCTACTACTCACCACACCCTCCGACTCACCACACCCTCCGACTCACCACACCCTCCGACTCACCACACCCTCCGACTCACCACACCCACAGACACACACTGACACATACACACAGACACACACACACACAGACAGGTACACACACACAGGTATAGACATACGCAGGTACACACACACACACATGTAGACGCACACACAGACACACACACACACTGACACACACATACTCACACACAGACACTAACACTGACACACACACAGACACACACACAGACACACAGAAACACTGACACACACACTCACACACAGACACTAACACTGACACACACATAGACACACACACAGACACACTGACACACACACTTACACACAGACACACACACAGAGACACACACACTCACACACACACATACACTCACACACACTCACACAGACACACACACAAAGACAGAGACAAAGATCCCCCGTATAGCCTCTAACAGACTGTAGGGGCAAGTGCTGTTAGCGAGCACCTATGAAGGCTACCGGCAGGGCACACGAGGGGGTGGGTGGCCAGCACCACGCCCGGCCGCCTTTGTCTCCCCAGTGCTAGCGATGTTGACTACACTACACCGCTACACCAGCTACTCATTTGAGGCTGAGTCGACCTACGGGAGGCCCAGGGCCGGTTCAGATCATCGCTGTCACTGTGGTGGTTTTAGGGGGAAACGAAATGGGGTCACCGCGTTCATAGCGCAGCGTAGCGCTAACCACTACACCCACCACTCTCCGCAGACACACACACACAGACACACACACAGACACACACACAGGTACACACACAGACACACACACACAGACACACAGAGACACACACACAGAGACACACACACAGACACACACACACACAGGTACACACACAGGTACACACACAGACACACACACAGACACACAGAGACACACACACAGAGACACACACACAGACACACACACACACAGGTACACACACAGGTACACACACAGACACACACACAGACACACAGAGACACACACACAGAGACACACACACAGAGACACACACACACACAGAGACACACACAGAGACACACACACAGAGACACACACACACAGAGACACACACACAGAGACACACACACAGAGACACACAGAGACACACACAGAGACACACACACAGAGACACACACACAGAGACACACATACAGAGACACACACACAGACACACACACAGAGACACACACACAGAAACACACACACAGACACACACACACAGACACACACAGACACACACACAGAGACACACACACACAGAGACACACACACACAGACACACACACACAGACACACACACACAGACACACACAGAGACACACACACAGAGACACACACACAGAGACACACACACAGAGACACACACACACAGACACACACACACAGACACACACACACACAGACACACACACAGAGACACACAGACACACACACAGACACACACAGACACACACACAGAGACACACACACACAGAGACACACACACAGAGACACACACACACAGACACACACACAGAAACACACACACAGAGACACACACACAGAGACACACACAGAGACATACACACAGAGACACACACACACAGACACACACACAGACACACACACATAGGGTGAGGTGTGGTGAGCGGGAGGGTGGGGTGAGTGGGAGGGTGGGGTGAGTGGGGGGGTGGGGTGAGTGGGGGGGTGGGGTGAGTGGGGGGTGGGGTGAGTGGGGGGTGGGGTGAGTGGGGGGTGAGGTGAGTGGGGGGGTGGGGTGAGTGGGGGGGTGGGGTGAGTGGGAGGGTGGGGTGAGTGGGAGGGTGAGTGGGGGGTGGGGTGAGTGGGGGGGGTGGGGTGAGTGGGGGGTGGGGTGAGTGGGGGGGTGAGTGGGGGTGTTGGGTGAATGGAGAGGGTGGGGTGAGTGGGGGGGTGGGGTGAGTGGGGGGGTGGGGTGAGTGGGAGGGTGGGGTGAGTGGGGGGTGGGGTGAGTGGGAGGGTGGGGTGAGTGGGGGGTGGGGTGAGTGGGGGGTGGGGTGAGTGGGAGGGTGGGGTGAGTGGGGAGGGTGGGGTGAGTGGGGGGGTGGGGTGAGTGGGGGGTGGGGTGAGTGGGGGGGTGGGGTGAGTGGGTGGGGGTGAGTGGGGGGTGGGTGAGTGGGGGGTGGGGGTGAGTGGGGGGTGGGGTGAGTGGGGGGTGGGGTGAGTGGGGTGAGTGGGGGGTGGGGGTGAGTGGGGGGGTGGGGTGAGTGGGGGGTGGAGTGAGTGGGGGGTGGGGTGAGTGGGGTGAGTGGGGGGTGGGGTGAGTGGGGGGGTGGGGTGAGTGGGGGTGGTGGGGTGAGTGGGTGGGGGTGAGTGGGGGGTGGGGTGAGTGGGGGGGGGGGTGAGTGGGGGGGTGGGGGTGAGTGGGGGGGTGGGATGAGTGGGGGGGTGGGGTGAGTGGGGGGTGGGGTGAGTGGGGGGTGGGGTGAGTGGGGGGTGGGGTGAGTGGGGGGGTGGGGTGAGTGGGGGGGTGGGGTGAGTGGGGGGGTGGGGTGAGTGGGGGGTTGGGGTGAGTGGGGGGTGAGGTGAGTGGGGGGTTGGGTGAGTGGGGGGTGAGGTGAGTGGGGGGGTGGGGTGAGTGGGAGGGTGAGTGTGGGGGTGGGGTGAGTGGGGGGTGGGGTGAGTGGGGGGGGTGGGAGGGTGGGGTGAGTGGGAGGGTGGGGTGAGTGGGGGGTGGGGGTGTGTGGGGGGGGGGTGGTGGTGGGGGGGGGGTGGGAGGGTGGGGGTGAGTGGGGGGTGGGGTGAGTGGGGGGTGGGGTGAGTGGGGGGGTGGGTGAGTGGGGGGTGGGGTGAGTGGGTGGGGTGAGTGGGGGGTGGGTGAGTGGGGGGTGGGGTGAGTGGGGGGTGGGGTGAGTGGGGTGAGTGGGGGGGTGGGGTGAGTGGGGGGGTGGGGTGAGTGGGGGGTGGAGTGAGTGGGGGGGTGGGGTGAGTGGGGGTGAGTGGGGGGGTGGGGTGAGTGGGGGGGTGGGGTGAGTGGGGGGTGGGGGTGAGTGGGGTGGGGTGAGTGGGGGGTGGGGTGAGTGGGGGGGGGGGTGGGGTGGTGGGGGTGGGGGGGTGGGGAGTGGGGGGGGGTGGGATGGTGGGGGGGTGGGGGTGAGTGGGGGGGTGAGTGGGGGGTGGGGTGAGTGGGGGGTGGGGGTGAGTGGGGGGGTTGGGTGGGTGTGTGGGGGGGTGGGGTGAGTGGGGGGGTGGGGGTGGTGGGGGGTGGGGTGAGTGGGGGGTTGGGTGGTGGGGGGTGGGTGAGTGGGGGGGTGGGGTGAGTGGGGGGTGTGTGGGGGGGGTGGGGTGAGTGGGGGGTGAGTGGGGGGGTGGGGTGAGTGGGGGGTGGGGTGGGTGGGGGGGTTGGGTGGGGTGTGTGGGGGGGGTTGGGGTGAGTGGGGGGTGGGTGAGTGGGGGGGTGGGTGAGTGGGGGGTGGGGGGGTGGGGTGGGGTGAGGTGGGGGGTGGGGTGGGGGGGGGTTGGGTGGTGGGGGGGTGGGGTGAGTGGGGTGGGTGGGGTGGTGGGGGGTGGGTGGTGGGGGTGGTGGGTGGGGGGTGGGGTGAGTGGGGGGTGGGGTGAGTGGGGGGTGGGGGAGTGGGGGGTGGGTGGTGGGGGGTGGGTGGGTGGGGGGTGGGGTGAGTGGGGGGGTGAGTGGGGGGGGTGGGGTGAGTGGGGGGGTGGGGGTGAGTGGGGGGGTGGGGGTGAGTGGGGGGGTGGGGAGGGGGTGAGTGGGGGGGTGGGGGTGAGTGGGGGGGTGGGGGTGAGTGGGGGGGGGTGGGGGGTGGGGTGAGTGGGGGGTGGGGTGAGTGGGGGGGGTGGGGTGAGTGGGGGGTGGGGTGAGTGGGGGGGGTGGGGGGTGGGTGAGTGGGGGGGGTGGGGTGAGTGGGGGGTGGGGTGAGTGGGGGGGGGGGGGGAGTGAGTGGGGGGTGGGGTGAGTGGGGGGTGGTGTGAGTGGGGGGTTGGGGTGAGTGGGGGGTGGGTGAGTGGGGGGTGGGGTGAGTGGGGGTGAGTGGGGGGTGGGGTGAGTGGGGGGGTGGGTGGGTGGGGGGTGGGTGAGTGGGGGAGGTTGGGGTGAGTGGGGGTGAGTGGGGGGTGGGGTGAGTGGAGGGTGGGGTGAGTGGGGGGTGTGGTGAGTGGGGGGCTGGGGTGAGTGGGAGGGTGAGTGGGGAGTGGGGGGAGTGGGGTGAGTGGGGAGTGGGGTGAGTGGGGGGTGAGTGGGGAGTGGGTGAGTGGGGG
>NW_027621814.1:40000-43194 GCF_964198595.1 Lampetra fluviatilis | reverse complement strand
CCCACCCACCACTCACTCACTCACCCACCCACTCACTCACCCACCCACCCACTCACCCACCACCACCCCACCCACCCACTCACCCACTCCTCACCCACCCACTCACCACCCACCCCCCACCCACCCACCCACCCCCCACCCCCCACCCCCCCACCACCCCCCACCCACCCACCCACCACCCACCCACCCACCCCCCACACCCACCCACCCCCCCCCACCCACCCCCCCACACCCCCACCACCCCCCACCCACCCACCACCCACCCACCCACCCCATCACCCACCCCACCCACCCACCCCCCACCCACCCACCCACCCCACCACCCACCCACCCACCCACCCACCCCCACCCACCCCCCCCACCACCCACCCACCCACCACCACCCACCACCCCCACCCACCCCCACCCACCCACCACTCCCCCCACCCACCCACCACCCACCCACCACACCACCCACACACCCACCACCACCCCCACCCACCACCCACCACCCACACCCCACCCACCCACCACCCACCCACCACCACACCACCCACCCACCACCCCCACCCACCCACCACCCACCACCACCACCCACCACCCCCACCCACACACCCCCACCCACCACCACCCACCAACCCCACACCACCCACCCACCCACCCACCACCCACCCCACCCACACACTCACCCACCCACCCACACCACCCACCCACCCACCCACCACCACACACCCACCCACCCCACACCCACCCACCACCACCACCCCACCACCCCACCCACCCACTCACCCACCCACCCACACCCACCCACCCACCACCCCCACCCACCACCCACCCACCCACCACCACCCACCCCACCCACCCCCCACCCACCCACCACACCCACCACCCACCCCACCCACCCACCCACACACCCCACCCACCCACCCACCCACTCACCCACCCACCCACCCACCCACCACCCACCACCCACCCACCACCCACCACCCACCCACCCACCCACTCACCCACCCACACCCCACCCACCCCACCACCCACCCACCACCCCACCCCCACCACACCCACCCACCCACCCACCCACACACCACCCCACTCACCCACCCACTCACCCACCCACTCACCCACCCACCCCCACCCACCCACCCACCCACTCACCCACCCACCCACCCACCCCCACCCACCCACCCCACTCACTCACCCCACCCCACCCACCCACCCACTCACCCACCCACTCACCCACCCCCACCCACCCCCCACTCACCCCCCCACCCACCCCCCACTCACCACACCCCCACCCACCCACCACACCACCACCCACCACACCCACCCACACCACCCACCCACTCACCCACCCACCACCCACCCCCACTCACCACCACCCCCACCCTCACCCACCCACTCACCCACACACCACCCACCCACCCACCCACTCACCCACCCCACCCCACCCCACCCCCCACCCACCCCACCCCCACCCCCACCCACCCCCACCCACCCCCACCCCCACCCACCCCCACCCACCACCCCCACCCCCCCACCCACCACCCCCCCACCCACCCACCCCCACCCCCCCACTCACCCACCCCCCACCACCCACCCACCCACCCACCACCCACCCACCCCACCACCCCCCACCCACCCCCCCACCCACCCACACCCCCCCCCCCCACCCACCCACCCCACCCACCCCCCACCCACCCACCCACCCCACCCACTCACCACCCCCCACCCACTCACCCACACACCACACACCCACCCACTCACCCACCCACTCACCCACCCACCCACTCACCACCCACCCACCCACCACCCACCTCACCCACCCCACCCCCACCCACTCACACCACCACCCACTCACTCACCCACCCACTCACTCTCCCACTCACCCACCCACTCACTCACCCCACTCACCCACTCACCCACTCACCCACCCACCCACTCACTCACTCATCACCCACTCACTCACTCACTCACCCACCCACTCACCCACTCACTCACTCTCCCACTCACTCACCCACTCACTCTCCCACCCACTCACCCACCCACTCACCTCACCACCACCCACCCACCCACTCACCCACCCACTCACTCACCCACCCACTCACCCCACCCACCCACCTACCCACCCACTCACCCACCCACCCACCACTCACCCACCCACCCACCCACCCACTCACCCACTCACTCATTCTCCCACTCACTCACCCACCCACTCACTCACTCACCCACTCACCCACCCACCCACCCACTCACTCACTCACCCACCCACCCACTCACTCACTCTCCCACTCACTCACCCACCCACCCACCCACCCACTCACCCACCCACTCACTCACCCACCCACTCACCCACCCACTCACCCACTCACCCACCCACCCACTCACCTCACCCACCCACCCACTCACTCATTCTCCCACTCACTCACCCACCCACTCACCCACTCACTCACTCACCCACCCATCCACCCACTCACCCACTCACTCACCCACTCACCCACTCACCCACCCACTCACCCACCCACTCACCGACCCACTCACCCCACCCACCCACCCACCCACTCACCCCACCCACTCACCCACCCACTCACCCACCCACCCACCCACCCACTCACCCACTCACCCACCCACCCACCCACTCACCCACCCACCCACCCACCCACTCACTCACCCACCCACTCACCCACCCACTCACCCACCCACTCACCCACCCACCCACCCACTCACCCACCCACTCACCCACTCACCCACTCACCCACCCACCTCACCCACCCACTCACCCACCCACTCACCCACTCACCCACCCACTCACCCACCCACTCACCCACCACCCACTCACCCACCCACCCACCCACTCACCCACCCACCCACCCACTCACCCACTCACCCACTCACTCACCCACCCACTCACTCTCCCACTCACCCACTCACCCACCCACTCACCCACCCACTCACCCACCCACCCACTCACCCACCCACCCACCCACTCACCCACCCACCCACCCACTCACCCACTCACTCACCCACCCACTCACTCTCCCACTCACCCACCCACTCACTCACCCACCCACTCACCCACTCACCCACCGTTCCTCACCTTTCTCGAGGCAGCTCCGAGATGACTCCCCAGAACGCTCACCACCATCACCACGACGCTCACCACCACCCTCACCACCAGGCACACAGCCACTCCTGAGCGATGGTGCCTGGTGAGCATC
>NW_027621814.1:32500-37500 GCF_964198595.1 Lampetra fluviatilis | reverse complement strand
CTGTGTGGTGGTGGTGAGTCTATGGGTCTCTGTGTGGTGGTGGTGAGTCTATGGGTCTCTGTGTGGTGGTGGTGAGTCTATGGGTCTCTGTGTGGTGGTGGTGAGTCTATGGGTCTCTGTGTGGTGGTGAGTCTATGGGTCTCTGTGTAGTGGTGAGTCTATGGGTCTCTGTGTGGTGGTGGTGAGTCTATGGGTCTCTGTGTAGTGGTGGTGAGTCTATGGGTCTCTGTGTAGTGGTGGTGAGTCTATGGGTCTCTGTGTAGTGGTGGTGAGTCTATGGGTCTCTGTGTGGTGGTGAGTCTATGGGTCTCTGTGTAGTGGTGGTGAGTCTATGGGTCTCTGTGTGGTGGTGAGTCTATGGGTCTCTGTGTGGTGGTGAGTCTATGGGTCTCTGTGTGGTGGTGGTGAGTCTATGGGTCTCTGTGTGGTGGTGGTGAGTCTATGGGTCTCTGTGTGGTGGTGAGTCTATGGGTCTCTGTGTGGTGGTGAGTCTATGGGTCTCTGTGTGGTGGTGAGTCTATGGGTCTCTGTGTGGTGGTGGTGAGTCTATGGGTCTCTGTGTGGTGGTGAGTCTATGGGTCTCTGTGTGGTGGTGAGTCTATGGGTCTCTGTGTAGTGGTGAGTCTATGGGTCTCTGTGTGGTGGTGAGTCTATGGGTCTCTGTGTGGTGGTGGTGAGTCTATGGGTCTCTGTGTGGTGGTGGTGAGTCTATGGGTCTCTGTGTGGTGGTGGTGAGTCTATGGGTCTCTGTGTGGTGGTGGTGAGTCTATGGGTCTCTGTGTAGTGGTGGTGAGTCTATGGGTCTCTGTGTGGTGGTGGTGAGTCTATGGGTCTCTGTGTGGTGGTGGTGAGTCTATGGGTCTCTGTGTGGTGGTGGTGAGTCTATGGGTCTCTGTGTGAGTCTATGGGTCTCTGTGTAGTGGTGGTGAGTCTATGGGTCTCTGTGTAGTGGTGAGTCTATGGGTCTCTGTGTGGTGGTGGTGAGTCTATGGGTCTCTGTGTGGTGAGTCTATGGGTCTCTGTGTGGTGAGTCTATGGGTCTCTGTGTGGTGAGTCTATGGGTCTCTGTGTGGTGGTGGTGAGTCTATGGGTCTCTGTGTGGTGAGTCTATGGGTCTCTGTGTAGTGGTGAGTCTATGGGTCTCTGTGTGGTGGTGAGTCTATGGGTCTCTGTGTGGTGGTGAGTCTATGGGTCTCTGTGTAGTGGTGAGTCTATGGGTCTCTGTGTAGTGGTGGTGAGTCTATGGGTCTCTGTGTAGTGGTGAGTCTATGGGTCTCTGTGTGGTGGTGAGTCTATGGGTCTCTGTGTAGTGGTGAGTCTATGGGTCTCTGTGTAGTGGTGGTGAGTCTATGGGTCTCTGTGTAGTGGTGAGTCTATGGGTCTCTGTGTAGTGGTGAGTCTATGGGTCTCTGTGTGGTGGTGGTGAGTCTATGGGTCTCTGTGTGGTGGTGGTGAGTCTATGGGTCTCTGTGTGGTGGTGGTGAGTCTATGGGTCTCTGTGTGGTGGTGAGTCTATGGGTCTCTGTGTGGGTGAGTCTATGGGTCTCTGTGTAGTGGTGAGTCTATGGGTCTCTGTGTGGTGGTGGTGAGTCTATGGGTCTCTGTGTGGTGGTGAGTCTATGGGTCTCTGTGTAGTGGTGAGTCTATGGGTCTCTGTGTGGTGGTGAGTCTATGGGTCTCTGTGTGGTGGTGAGTCTATGGGTCTCTGTGTAGTGGTGAGTCTATGGGTCTCTGTGTGGTGGTGAGTCTATGGGTCTCTGTGTGGTGGTGAGTCTATGGGTCTCTGTGTAGTGGTGAGTCTATGGGTCTCTGTGTAGTGGTGAGTCTATGGGTCTCTGTGTAGTGGTGGTGAGTCTATGGGTCTCTGTGTAGTGGTGAGTCTATGGGTCTCTGTGTAGGTGGTGAGTCTATGGGTCTCTGTGTGGTGGTGGTGAGTCTATGGGTCTCTGTGTAGTGGTGGTGAGTCTATGGGTCTCTGTGTGGTGGTGAGTCTATGGGTCTCTGTGTGTGGTGGTGAGTCTATGGGTCTCTGTGTAGTGGTGGTGAGTCTATGGGTCTCTGTGTGGTGGTGAGTCTATGGGTCTCTGTGTAGTGGTGGTGAGTCTATGGGTCTCTGTGTGGTGGTGAGTCTATGGGTCTCTGTGTGGTGGTGGTGAGTCTATGGGTCTCTGTGTGGTGGTGAGTCTATGGGTCTCTGTGTGGTGGTGAGTCTATGGGTCTCTGTGTGGTGGTGAGTCTATGGGTCTCTGTGTAGTGGTGGTGAGTCTATGGGTCTCTGTGTAGTGGTGAGTCTATGGGTCTCTGTGTGGTGGTGAGTCTATGGGTCTCTGTGTGGTGGTGAGTCTATGGGTCTCTGTGTGGTGGTGAGTCTATGGGTCTCTGTGTGGTGTGGTGAGTCTATGGGTCTCTGTGTGGTGGTGGTGAGTCTATGGGGTCTCTGTGTGGTGGTTGGTGGTGAGTCTATGGGTCTCTGTGTAGTGGTGAGTCTATGGGTCTCTGTGTGGTGGTGGTGAGTCTATGGGTCTCTGTGTGAGTCTATGGGTCTCTGTGTGGTGGTGAGTCTATGGGTCTCTGTGTGGTGGTGAGTCTATGGGTCTCTGTGTGGTGGTGAGTCTATGGGTCTCTGTGTAGTGGTGAGTCTATGGGTCTCTGTGTGGTGGTGAGTCTATGGGTCTCTGTGTGGTGGTGAGTCTATGGGTCTCTGTGTGGTGGTGAGTCTATGGGGTCTCTGTGTAGTGGTGAGTCTATGGGTCTCTGTGTGGTGGTGAGTCGTATGGGTCTCTGTGTGTGGTGAGTCTAGTGGTCTCTGTGTGGTGGTGAGTCGTATGGGTCTCTGTGTGGTGGTGGTGAGTGCTAGTGGTGCTCTGTGTGGTGGTGGGTGAGTGTGGTGGTGAGTGTGGTGGTGAGTGTGGTGGTGAGTGTAGTGGTGAGTGTGGTGGTGAGTGTGGTGGTGAGTGTAGTGGTGAGTGTGGTGGTGAGTGTGGTGGTGAGTGTAGTGGTGAGTGTGGTGGTGAGTGTAGTGGTGAGTGTGGTGGTGAGTGTGGTGGTGAGTGTAGTGGTGAGTGTGGTGGTGAGTGGTGGTGAGTGTGGTGGTGAGTGTGGGTGGTGAGTGTAGTGGTGAGTGTGGTGGTGAGTGTAGTGGTGAGTGTGGTGGTGAGTGTAGTGGTGAGTTGTGGTGAGTGTGGTGTGAGTGTAGTGGTGAGTGTGGTGGTGAGTGTGGTGGTGAGTGTGGTGGTGAGTGTGGTCGTGAGTAGTGTGAGTGTGGTGGTGAGTGTAGGCCTCCTTACCTTGAACCTTTAATGCATCCGTCTGGTGAGAAACAGAGAGGTGACAGAAAGGTGAGTGACACTCACCACTCACTCACCACCACCACTCACCCACCCACTCACTCACCCACTCACCCACTCACTCACTCACCCACTCACTCACCCACTCACTCCACCCCACTCACCCACCCACACACCCACTCACCCACTCACTCACCACCCACCCACCCACTCACCCACACTCACCCACCCACTCACCCCACCACTCACCCACCCACACCCACCCACCACCACCCACCCACCCACTCACTCCCACCACCCACCCACCACCACCACCACTCACCACCCACTCACCCCACTCACCCACCCCTCACCCACTCACCACCCACCCCACCTCACCCACCCACCCACCCACCCACCCCACCCACGCACCACCACCACCCACCCACTCACCACCACCCACCCACTCACCACCCACCCACTCACCACCCACCCACTCACCCCACTCACCACCCACTCACCCACCACCACCCACCCACCCACTCACTCACCCCCACACACCACCACTCACCCACTCACCACCCACACCCACCACCCACTCACCCACCCACTCACCCACACACTCACCCACCCACTCACCCACCACCACCACCCCACTCACCACCCACCCACCCACCCACCACCACCCACCCACCCACTCACCACCCCACCCCCACACCACTCACCACCACCCCCACCACCACTCACCACCCACTCACCCACCACCACCACCACCCACTCCCCACCACCACCACCACCCACCCCCACACACCCACTCACCACCACCCACCACCACTCACCCACCCACTCACCCACCCACTCACCCACTCACCACCCACCACCACCACCCACTCACCCACTCACTCACCCACTCACACACCCACCACTCACCACTCACCCACTCCACCACCACTCACTCACCCACTCACTCACCCACCACCACCCACCACCCACTCACCACCCACTCACCCACCACTCACCCACTCACTCACCCTCACCACTCACCACCCACACCACTCACTCACTCACCCACCTCACTCACCACTCACCACTCACCTCACCCACTCACCCACCCACTCACATCACCCACTCACCCACCACTCACCCACCACTCACACTCACTCACACTCACCACTCACCACTCACTCACCCACTCACTCACCACCCACCCACTCACCCACTCACCACTCACTCACCCACCACTCACCCCACTCACCACCCACTCACCACCCACCCACTCACTCACTCACCCACCCACTCACCACTCACCACTCACACCACCCACTCACCCACTCACTCACCCCCACTCACCCACTCACTCACCCACTCACTCACCACTCACCACCACTCACACCACCCACTCACACCCACTCACCACCCACATCACCACTCACCACTCACCCACCCACTCACCCTCACTCACCCACTCACTCACCCACTCACTCACTCACTCACTCACCCACTCACTCACCACTCACCCACCCACTCACCCACTCACTCACCACTCACCACTCACTCACCCACACCACTCACTCACCCACTCACTCACCCACTCACTCACTCACTCCACTCACTCACCACTCACCACCCACTCACCACTCACCCACTCACCCACTCCACTCACCCACTCACCACTCACCTCACTCACTCACCACTCACCTCACCCACTCACTCACACCACTCACCCACTCACTC